>NC_138589.1:858944-1041821 GCF_964289735.1 Phaethon aethereus | reverse complement strand
TGGGGGGAACGACATCGTTTCCCCTCCGCTGCACATCCATGCGGTGCCGTCGGCTGCCATTCAGCAGGCAAACCCCCCGTCCCGGTCCTGCTCTTGAGATTAAACCGCTTTGTGGCTGACCACAAGCCACCCAAGCAGAGGAGCATCCCTGCTCTGGACAAGTTCCTCTGCGGGAGGCATATCTGAGCCTGGCTCCATCCCTGGCCTCCAGTTGGGACTGTGGAACCCCTGGTCGCAGCCTTGGAGCGTGACGCAGAGCTGTGTCCCTGCATGGCGTGGCGTTTGCCATGGATGGGACAGATGTCCGATGCCTGGCACACTCGGATGTGGCTGTCTTGGGTTGCTCTGCCGCCGGACCGGCAGCGGGGCTGGAGATGCTGGGCTAGGATGTTCGCAAGGATGCGGGCAGCTCCCTGAGTGCCAAACCACAGCACCGAGCGGTGGTACCCCTTCTCTCCTCGCAGCCAGTGCGAGAGGAACCCCTGCCCCATGGAGAGCCGAGCCTGCCGCCTGGCCGCCACCTCCATCTCCTTCCACTACCTGCCGCTCCAGGCCAACCACACTGTGCCCCACGTCCTCTTCAAGATGTCCACCACCCGCTTCGTGGGCGACAGCCTGCGCTTCGCCATCGTGGGCGGCCGGGGCCAGGGCGTCTTTGCCGTGCGGCGCTCTGACCAGCAGACGGGAGAGCTGGTGCTCACCAGCCCTGTGGCGGGGCCAGCCACGCTGGAGGTGGAGCTGGAGATGAGCGAGTTCTCCCGCAAGGTCCTCCTGGGCAAGCACATCTTCAAGATCACAGTCTTTGTGTCCCCATATGAGTTTTGATTCCCTTTGTGTGGGTGTGGGGCCAAGCCAGGGTCTCTCCTGGGGAGTGATGGGTTCAGCTCAGCGGTCGCAGTTCTTCTCCCACCGGAGACATCCCTCTCCTGTAACGCTTGCTCATGGCTGGTAGGGCAAAGCCACCGGCAGCAGAAACGGTGCCCGTCGCACAGGCTGCAAGGAGAACCCAGTGGGCAATGGGGGGACCAGCCTGGGGGTGCCTGCCTCTGCCAGCCCCCCTCCTCTCTGCCCGCACGGCACCCGGAGGGGCATGGCAGAGCGAGCCAGCGGCACGTGGTGTGTGGGTCCGGCTCCTTGTATCTTGTAACCTCTAATAAAAGAAAAGTGGCTGTAGGAAGGGTGTCCTCCTTGCTCGGTGCGTGCCGCGTGCGAGCAGCCCTGTGCTCCTGGGGCAAGGCTCCTGGGGGAGAGCTGGGAACGGTGGCCACAGCAGGGTCCCCTCGGGGTGCCAGGAAAGCTGTCAAGCCCACCCAGGATCATGCAGTGTCCATGTCCCTCCCAGCAGCACTGTTCTCAGGGGCCCCGATGAACATCCTCGCCGTGCACGTCCTGCACAGCCAAGGCTTGTCCCCAGGCCCTTTTGACAGGTGCCAGGAAAGCATAGCGGGGCGACCGGGCAAGCAGGGGATGGCGACCGGGAGCCGTGCTTCCCTGCGGCCAGATTTCCCTCTGCAGCAGCTCTGATGGGAGCCGACAGCACGGGCGGCCAAAGCTGCAGCTCCGCAGCTTGCTGAGCCCTCGAGCTGTTCCCCTGCTCCCGACTCCAGGAGGGTGGGCGGCGAGGGCAGAAGAGGTGCAGCCCCCCGCGCTCTTTGGGCACCCCTTGCCACCACCAGCACGGCCAGACCCCGGGTGCAGGGAGAGCTGCCAGCAGCTGGAGGTTGAAAAGGTGGCAAGGGCCTTTGGGGACAGCAAGCGAAGGACATGCCGCCCCCGGGACACCCTTCCCTCCGCACACAGAAGCCTTCTTAGGTGAGTGCCCGGCCAGTGGCCCTCGCACAAAGCAGCCGCTGTGCACAGACCGCAGGCGGCTCATAAAGACCTCCTTATCCACCCGCCGCCGGCTCTGCCGCCGGCTCTGCCCGCCAGCTCCCGGGGCTCGGCACAGCCGCTTTGCTGGAGGAGGGGGAAAAGCCTCCCCGGGAGCAGCAGAGCTGCGGGGCTGGCCGTGCTGCGTCACGAAAATCCGCAGCTGGCCCGGAGAGAGGCCGGGACGCAAAGTAGAGAATTACAAGGGTAAATATTTATCCCTCCGCATGAGGCGTCCCAGCCAAACTGGGCGCACCGAATGTGGTTTTGCACAGGGTTCTGGTACCCTTCAAACCTTCAGGTACAGCACAACTTGACTAATCACCAACACCCACATCACTGATTACTAATCGTGGTAAAACTTTGCAAAGCGATGGTATTTTTGCAGCATTTTTGCCGCTTGTCTATTGATCCAGGCGTCCCTGGAGTCGGTCTTGCTGGACTTACCGAGCCATGAGGCCCAACAACGCTGCGAGGGTTTCAAAGCTTTGGCAGAAGGGCTGGGATGCTGGCGTTATCTTGGTTATCTTGGCGTTATCTTGGTTATCTTGGCGTTATCTTGTCCCGCAGTATCCTTCATGGACAGCCCTAAGCTTCCCAAGAAGCAAAGTGCTTATTTCCAGGGCCAGGCTGTCCATTAGTTTGTTTTACTTAAGCATGAACAATACCAAAGCCTCCAGTAAAATTCCACTACCTCATTATATTACCATGTATAATGTAGAATTATAGAAGAATCATTAAGGTCGGAAAAGACCTTAAAGATCATCAAGTCCAACCGTCAAACCAACACCACCATGCCCACTAAACCGTGTCCCGAAGTGCCACGTCTACATGTTTTTTGAACACAAAACCAGCAAACTGATATATCTATTAAGAAAGATAATATACTTTCATACTGTGAAGACTGGGTGATGTAATAGTTAGGGAAGGGGGAGCAGGGCAGCCATGCAGGGCCAGCCGGCCCCAGCTCACAACTAGCGTCCCGTCATTCCACCGCCGGCTCCCCAGAGCCTCCTCAGCCCCGTCCGCCTGGAAAATCTTGGGTGTTTTCATAAAAACACGGCCAGCGTTACCAGCAACGCTTCGCCACCTCCCTTAGCAGTGAAAGACCGGGACGGAGGGGTGCTGCAAGGCCTTTCCAACCCAGATGACCCCGCGCCACCAGGCACCGTGAAGCCCTTGGCTTGTAAAGCCCCTGCCCGCCCCTCAGACGGTGCGAGGCTGAAGGGCGAGGACCCCACACCGGGCCCACACGGAGGGAGGCCTCGCCCCTTCCCCCTCGCCTTCGCGGAGCGGCGGCTTTTGTCGCCTACGCCCCGCCGTAGCCCCGGCCGTTGCCATGGCGACGGGCCCAGCGGCCTGAGCCGGCCTGAGGCGCCGGGAGTTGCCGTGCCGGCCTCAGCCGGAGGCCCCGCTACCCGTCTGGGTATGAGGCGGGTACGGGGCCGCTCTCAACCGCCTCTGCGGGGAGAAGGTGAGGACAGGACGGTGGCGGAGTCGCGGGAGGGGTCTACCCGCTCCTTCCCAGGGCGGCTGACCGGGACCCCGCTCGCCCGGCTCGGCCCGGCCCTCCCGGTGCCTTCCCCCGTGCCGTCCCCGGCAGGTGCCGGTGTCCCAGCGCGGCTGGCTGCATGCTCCCTCCCGGTGGCTGAACACCCAGAGGGATGAACCTAACTCTCGGCTGACTTACAGCTAACTAGGTAACTAGTCTAGTGAACAACCAGCCTCAACTCGGTTACCTCTCAGTCTACGACGACGGGGTGAGCCCTGACGGTGACTTCATACCCTGTTTTTTCTATTCAGTGTTGTCTGTAGCTGGGTAGAAAGCAGTGCTGGGCATACCCAGAGTGTAGGGCACCCCGCCGGGAAGGGGAGATGCTGTATCCTGGCGTCTCTTCACATATACCTTTATTTTTCAGTGGATAATCAGCGCATCAGCTACCTCACGGTGTAAGGGAAAGGCAAGAGGAACTTTGCTTCTGAAACGGGGCAGACGAAGCGTCACGCACGGCTTCCTTCCGTCTTGGGGCTCTGTTACCAGACAGATGCTGCTGTGGGATGACTGCAGCCTTGGGGATAGTTCAGCCAGGAGGTAGCCTACGCAAGCTTTAGCCGCAGTTCACCACATCAAATTTCTGTCAAATCGTACCAAAACTTTTGACATAATGCTAAAACCATCTGGTGTTATAAACCAGCAAAATCTTGCAGCACAGCAAGGGTTCCAGGGTCTGGGTGGGCCTGGCTCTCTCGGCCAGGGTCTAATTAGGAGAAACTTGAGACTTTCTTCAAATAATCAGAGTGGTTTTTGTAACAGGTAGCTCAAAGTGAAGCACAAGCAAGTTTTCAACAACCTAAGGGGAAAAAGATCACATTGTTAGTAACTGTTTCTCGTCCTTGATGATCCAGTTGCCATGTAGCAATTTAAACTATGACTGCAGGCAGGTATTGCTAATTTCTTCAAAGTCTGAAGTTAGTAATTTTTTTTTTTCCAGCCTGCTTGTTGATAAGACTGTGCTGATGAGCAAAAATGACGTTCTTTTGTATTCTTACCCACTCTACTGGTTGACCCCAAAAGACATTTCCAGCCCTTTGCCTGTGACTGACGCAGGACCGTTGGTGTACCAAGATCTGAATCGTTCTGCTCGCTCTTTCAGCACATTGTCATGCTTGCTGTCTTCCAGCCCTTCAGCATTTTTCCAGTTATTTTCTAATTTAACATCCCCTTTAGTTACTAAGGAATGGTGAGCGTGGTGCAGAGGTTCCTCAAGTCACCTCAGGTCCAGCAGAGCTTCTTAGTGCTGGTTTTCAATGCTACCCTGTATTGTACTCCCTAGTATCTGTTGCACCTGAGTTTTCTGCGAAGAACAACGGCCCGACTCTGTTGTTAAAAGCTCTTCCAGGCTCCATGGCAAGCGAAAAGCAATGACTAATACTCCAACACAAATTGAAAAAAGGAGAAATTGCTTCTGAGCTCGTAGCTGTTGTGCAAACAGGAGTCATAAACATCAGGAACTTTCCAGGTTATAGTTTGTAACTCGTCTTTGCAGTTAAATCTTGCTTTCTCATGCCAGAAGTCCAGACATTGTAGGACAGCAGAATAATCAAGCTGCTTCCTGCATGGATGTCCTGCATACATCTTTTCTGTGCTGTTCTTCTAGCAACAGTCCGCTTTATATTTGTCTTGTGGAGTCACTCCTGCTTCTTTTCACCTTTTTGTCATTAAATTATCAGTTCACTTTTTCAGTTTCTAGTCTTTCTGCTTCTTTTGTTGCTGACAAAGGAGTCCCTGTTTTCTCGGATGCTGTGTAGGGCTAAGTTGTGGTTCCAGACCATGGGCTCTAGTGGGGCTACCCACTCTCGCTACACTTCTCTGCACTAGCTGGAAGGAAAACATAGCATAATTGAGACAGGTGAAAGCATTTTTTCTGCTGTCATCTGTAACAGCTTTCTGACATGAACACATCCCCAGACCACAGCATATCATACTCCCTCTGCGGATTGCCACCAGAATACCCTCTTTGCTCTTTTTTTACTCGATTTAGGTCTAGATCCATTTAAAGACTGGCAAAACCTGCAAGTTTCCCTTAGCTGTGGTTTTGGGGTACTGTTTCACGCAGACATCAACACTTGCTTTTAAAGTCTGTAATGATTTTTCCCCTTTTGTTAGCATCAATCAGAAATCCCCTGTGCAGAGAGAAGTCTCTCCTCACATGTGTTGTTGGTTTAGTCGCCAACTTTTCTGTCCACCTTGGAGCGTATCTCCAGGAATGGGGCGTCAGTCACTGTTTTTGAATCACATATTTTTTGTTTTCCATTTTTGACTTTTGTAGATGAATATCTGCAACAAACCTCCTAATAAGACAGCCCCAGAGAATTTGGGCGAAGCTGTTCCTGAGGTGCAGGTCCAACACGCTCGAAGGAATGGCTGGAGCTGGCCTCTGCACCTTTTCCAGATTATTGCCTGGTTGCTGTACCTCTTCTTTGCGCTGGTTGGCTTTGGAATCCTGGTTCCTCTCCTGCCCCGCCACTGGCTGCCCGCTGGCTATATCGTATCCTTTGGTCAAGAGAAGAACGTGGACTATTTTTTTAATAGTTGTTAGGTAGCGTAGAAAGCATAGGAGAAAGCGGCTGAGCCAGAATCTTTTTCTGAACTATAAGCATAATCTTGATTTTCTTCTGTCTATAAAAAACAGTTATTCTGAGATCCTCTCTGCCCCTCCACTTTAGGCAGGTCACTAATGTTCTGCTTGTCTCCTTCATCACTCTCTGTTAAGGTTACTATCTCTACCTCCGAGGCTCTTCTGCTGTCTACTTCTGCCTATGTGTCTCCTTTGCCTTATATCATTCTCCTACAAGTGTGCTGCAGGGTTTGAGGGAAGTTGTACCAAAAAAGCCCCTCCTGAAACATCCTTGCTGCAATGGGCAGCCACACCTCCCTGCGCTGACCGAGTGAGTCTCAAAAGGCAGCTTTATATGTTTGTGATTATACGGTGTGGTTGCTTGTAATAGCTGGCAGTTAATCTTCTCCCATAGCTCTCCCCTGTCCTCTGCAGAAAACCTGCGAGTGAAAGACAAGGTAGTGTAGTGTGAACCTCAGAGGAGAGGTCTGTCGTGGGATAGTCTTGAGCAGCAGTTTAACAGACGTCTAACTCTGTGTGTGAGCAGTGTCAGAAGATGAGGTGCTTACACTGTGGAGGCCTCTTGTCTTGCATGCTGCCCAGCAAAGCCTAACTCAGCCCAGCCCCATGTGTTTTCCACCTCCTCTCCTCGACCCACCTCCCTAGAGCTCTGTGTGCTTGCTGCTCCTGCAGCTGGGAAGGAGACTGACTCGAGATGGGGTGTGCTGAGGAGCAAGCCCAGTGCTCCCAGTGCCCAGAGAAAGGACTTCCCCAAAGCCAGACCCTGGCTCCTGGTGGACTAGATTGTCTGGGAAGTTGCAAACTGGACGAGGGTATCCTGAAATTTGAATTTAGTACTTAACAGGCTGGTGAGGGTTTAGGTGAGGGTTTATAATTTGTGAGCAAGTGTTTGCTTTTGTCATCTCTCCAGTAACATCTTCCTGGTGAAAATAAAATTGATTAAGTGTCTCAGTGCCACTTAGTGCTTTCTTAGCAGGACCAGATAACCAAGAAATATTAGAGAGAGAAGCTCGGGAAAAGTTCTGAAGAGGTGGGATATGCACTTACACCACTTATACTTCCGATTTATGTTATGTCCACGGGGCCTGTGATAAGTTTGGGGTGCTTTTGCTAATCATCATTTTAGTTACACCTGCATGGTTTAGGTATTAGTATCATGAGCTCACAGTGGTCTTATGTCTACTTATCTTACCCAAATCCTTGGTATTATCACGGTTCAAACCTCACGAATTTGTCTACCAAATATCTTCATAATTCGATCTAAAGTCACCCTAATTCAACAGATTAATGTATCCCAAAGTTTTACTACCAGTTAATAAAGCACTAATGTCTCTTTTGTGTCAAAGGCAAGTCCCTTTCTATTCTGCTACACCAATCATCAGAGCTCCAGGCAGCTAGACCTCTCAAAGACCTCCTTTTTTTCCTTACTACACTGCTCTGTTTTCTGTAGACATCAGTATGATCAACGATGTGCACATCCGGGTGCATAACAAATAAACGGGAAGATTAATTTTTGCACGCATGCTCGTTTAATCACAGTATATTGAGAAACAAACTCTGCAGCACAGTGGTACTCCAGGCGTACAGGGTTGCTGCTTTGTTTTCTTTCCAAACATCGGCAGTTACTTCAGTCTGATCAAAAGCATTTCTAAAGCTCTTGACTTGCGTTTAGAAGTAAGAATCCAAGTAGATAATACTTCAAGAAACAATGACAAATCCTAGATACTGTCTGTAAATGATGTAGGAGCCTACCTTAAAGGGGTGATCCTCTTGCTTGGGATTCTGAGTAAGGAAAAGGAAAGCAAGGGGATCAGTATTAGTTCCTTGGTACGTCTTTTTTTCTTTGCTTTTTTGGAAGTTTGGTCTTGTGAAGGCATGTGTGCACGGCCTTCACTGACTGCTCCTTTCCAAGGAGCCTGTACGGACTGAGAAACATGGACCTATGTCAACAGTCTGCATGTGGGGTCAGATTCTGGTAAGTAAAGGCAATTTTTAAAAACTCCTGTGCTAGGAAGGACGTTTCTGTGAAGCAGAGTAGTACATAATAAGGAGGGTTGTTCCTGTAGATGTAGTTGTCTTTCTTCCAGAGGATATTTATTACAGCGCAAGCGTCTCTGTTAATAAAGCTCAGATAAATGTGCTGCCATCACTTATGTAGTGATTTCTAATTCTAAGCCATATATTTCTCATCTGTGTGGATTATGTGTATTAAGGATAAAAATATATGCATTAAATCACTCATACAATCCTTAACTGTGTAATTCAGTGTCCAGGAGTGTGCTTTATCTACCATTTAGTCGTTCATCTTACTGCAGTCTCCATTGATCCTGCGGATGCAAATGTGCGAGAAAAAAACTATCTAGGGCCTCTGGCCACCTTCAATCGTAATCAACATGCGCATGTCATCGAAAACCATCATTGCCATGTCTGTGATGTAGATGTGTAAGTATCTTCTCTTTTCCTTCTACTACTCTGTCTTCTTCACCGTTACACTTCACTGTTAGTCTTTAACGTTAGACTATAATATTGATATTGAGCCCCTGAAGTTCTACAGCACGAGTTCAACTTCATCCCGTGGCAGGGTTCAGTTCATTGGGTAGGTGCCCACTGTCAGATGTGCTCATGGTTCTGTGTTTTATTTAATTGCTCACATGTTGTGTGGAGAGATAACTGTTCTGTGTTATCTGGATGTTGGTGTTTGACCCAACAAGCTGTAGCGTGTGCGTGTGTGCTTGTATCTGGCTAGAAGTTCATACAATAGCAGGAAATGCTTGGAGGGCAGACGTTAAGGTCAAGCTTTGTAGAATTGCTAGAGGGTTTCAAATAAGAAATCGATGATCTCCAAATGAGAAATCATGCAGTGCATTGAAAAGGCAAATTCTGCAGTGTTTGGGATTGTGGTCCAACGATGGCTGATATGTTTGGGTGTTGAAGTATTCCTGGTGGAGAAGATTTTCTATTACCGGGATCTCTACTGCTGTATCCCCCTGTATTTGTGTTGCTGGAAGGTCATGGTAATGAACTGGTGCTGCCATGCTAACGCCACCCTTTCTTTGGCAGGAGTGCCAAGTCGAAGCACTGTGGAACTTGCAACAAGTGTGTGTGTGGCTTTGATCACCACTGCAAATGGCTCAACAACTGTGTGGGAGAGAGGAATTACTGGTAAGAGCCTGGCATTGTGACAGGAGCACAAGACTGCATCAATAACGTCACCCATTCTCTTCCCAAGGTTCTCCTGCATCTCAGTGCTCAGCCACACAGAACCGCTTTTCTTTTAGACCCCGGCTGAATAAAATCAGTCATGAGAAAACTAGACTGAAAATGCAAGCATGATTACGAGATTCGGATAACCAGGGATAAAACTACACTTAGAATTTTGTTGCTGAACATCTGCGAGTGAAAACAGAGGACATAATCTTATTATTTGGTATTAGGAAAAGCTTATGGGATGTTAATTGGGTGTCATTAATGCTTCTGAGAGCTGGAGTGGGAATAGAACCTTGATTGTGCTGTTCCTGTCTCTGAAACAACCTGCATCCAGATTGCGTGCTTTCCCTACGAGGCTGGCCAGTTGGCAGGAGTTACAGTAGCATATAGGCACCTCTAATCTGTGCCAGGTTTAAGATAAAGAATGTGGAGGCTATCGCTGATTATTGCTTCTCTGTTTACTTTACTGCACTAAAACCACCCGGGAAGTCAAGAGTTGTTCCTGCTGGATACCACGTTACACCGCCTTCAGATTTTGTGCAGGGAGCTCTATGTCTGTCTTAGATACACTTGTAACCACGGTTGCTCTAAAGGGTCACAGTTCCCAGTGTCTGTCATAAGTACAAGAAAGCCTCACAGTGATTTGGGATAGCTGTCTGTATTTCTGTCTTTATTGGAGGTTGGGATTTTGAATTGTATGTGTGATGTTGTTGAAGCCACTCAGACTTCTCACCTTTTTGGCAGGCTCTTTTTGAATAGCGTGCTGTCTGCCATTCTGGGCCTTGGGCTTCTGCTGCTCGTCGCTAGCTACGTCTTTGTGGAGATCTTCATTGACCCCATGACACTTCGCTCTGACCGGCGCTTTGATGGTACTAGCAGTGCTTCAGTTGAGTGTGCTGTGAATCAGCCAGCATATCTCCGTATGGGATTGGATTTTGTGGGCTCTTCCGCTGAGGAGGAACCCCATTCCTTACTCCTTCGATTTTATACTTCTGCAAGAGTCTCTCTGCTCAGTTGGATGGAACGTCTTTCCTTCCAGAGCTGACTAACTGCTTTTCCTAAAAGGCCTTGCAGACACAAGATTTCTTAGGCCTCCAGCACACAATGGCTCTGGCGGCTGCTTTTGAGTTAACAGTATTTCCAGCTGTAAAGTTTAGTTAGAGATATTTCATACCTGGACAAGCTACTTACCTCCAACTCTTCTTGTTTTACAGCTCTAAAGAATGACACGGACCGCTGGTTTGTGTTTCTTCCTGCAGCTCCTGTTGAGACTCAGACATCTGCCATTTTGGTCACGACAGGGATTTTTATTCTTCTGAGCCTCATGACCGTGATCCTGCTAGGCCACCTCTTGACCTTTCACATCTATCTTAGTACGTATTATGTTCCTGTCATCTGTGTCCCCATTTCATTTTCTCTTAGCTTCTTTTACTCATTCTGCATTTGCTCTGTGTTCACCCATGTCACAAATATACACGCATTGTGCAAGATTGCCATTGAAAAGGTAGAAAATTTGGCTTTCACATTATGCTTTTGATTTTCCCCCAGCACCAGCTAGGCTTACCAACGCAACGTGGGGCTTGTGTTGGGCCTGTGCATTCATGTGTCTAAACTGGTTTAATTCCAGCTCAGTGCCAGCGATGGCAGATTCAGATTGGTTCCACATAGGGGCTTTTGTGAGTCTCTTCACTGTGCTCCCCAGTACATCGGTTGTGTGACAGAACCTGTTTCTCCATTACCTCAGAGAAATGCAGATGGTATTGATCTAAATTTCTAATAGGAGGCCTGACGTCCAGGTGAGGTCCCTTTATGGAAGTTGTACTGTATCGGCACAAAATGACTTGTGGAATTCAGAGGAAGACGTTTTCAGAGAGGCTTCTCATGAGATCTGACTTGTTGCCCTGTCAAGAAGGGATCTTCATGTTTGTTTATTACAGATGGGCATCAAACCCCTTTTTTCAGCCATCGTCTAAAATGAAGCCAATGCTATTTGACTGGCTGACGTAAGCCATGATGAAAAAAGATCTTACACTTGCAGTAGTTGGTGGTGCTGAAGCTAGGGAAGAAGGGACGCGGTGGGAGAGGGATGAGGATGGCGGTTACAGAGGATCCTTGGATGGACTTTTAGGTTGTCAGTTAACAGCAATGAGGATGCCAACACAAACTAGGTCAGCACAAACAAGTGCAGTTCCAGAAGCAAAATAGTTGCGCTGCTGAAGTGTAGCGTTTGAAGGCTGAGTGTTCCTCGCCTGGCATTAACGTTACAGCCAGTGAGGTCACTGACCGTCGTTTTCCTTTTACAGCCTCTTTGAGCTTAACTTAAATTTGGTCACGCTGCAATTTTCCTTTCTTAGTGGAGTTGAAAGTTGACTTTGCTGGATTAATGGCGATGCCTGGAGATTTCAAAGGTCGAGCTAGCACTGTAGAAGTACTAAAAGCATAATGAAGCTGGGGCCGCTCCAGGAAGGTTTCCTTTGGATGAAAAAGGATTATTCGATTTAGTACTGAGCTTACTTACCCTGGTTTTGTGTACAACTTCCACAAGAGGGTGCTCCCTCCTTGGGATAAAGACATGCTTTCTCTTGTCAAACAGAAACGTGCATGTGTCAACACTAGTTCTGCTCTGGATTTCGGGGGAATTTTCTGTTGCTGTTGTCTTGGGGTGATTTTTTTTCCTCTTTCAGAATAAATTTGCAGCCAAATTAACTTTTTTTTCTCGCCCAATTTTAAATCTTTATGACTTACATGGAAACAGAATTGAATTATTGTTCATTTTTGTTAACATTTTATTACGTTAAAATCTGCTACCCTATTGAAACTGGTTCCAAGCTGTGCAGAAGTGTGGTGTGTAAGTCCTTGCTTAAAAGGAGCGACGTTGCCATTTTGTGTGTCACACATGACTGTGCATTACCCTTACAACTGGGATTCAGGAGGATAGACAAAGTTTCTCTGGTCTAAATTCCTCTTATTTCACGCATGTAATTGTCAATAAGTCTCATCTGAATGCTTTAAGGTAGATGGCATTGGATTGAACTCCTCTCTTTTGGGACTAGAAATACAGTTTACCAATTAAAACGTAATTACTGTTCATGAGTGTTTCTTTGTGAACCTTTTTTTTCGTAATTAAATTAGAGGAAGAAAATAGCACCCCTGTGAGTGGTGTTGCCGTTAAATTTCACATTTAAAAAACTGTCTTAAATCAGGTATGGCTAAAAATTTTAGAGTCTAGCTTTGTTACAAGCAGAGTCAAATTTTCAGAATTACTGTCCTGATTTTAATTACTCATGGCTATTACTCAAAAGGAAGGAAGTAGGTTATTCTCAAAATAGCAGGTCCGTGTGTTCAAAATTACCTGTCTTGATTCAGCCTCTGTTTTAGAGGCATTTGGTGAAGTGTGGCACTTCAGAAACTTGGAGGGAGGATTTTTTTTTTTTCCTTCAATATTGAGAGGCCAATAGTAAGCATAATAAAAACAAAAAATTAGTAGGAAATACAAGAAGGGAATATAGGAAAAGATATGGGACTTTTCACAAGGTACGATTATATGTTGCACAGTGTTATCTGGCCAGACAAATGCAGTATTTTTTCACTAAATAGCTCTATTAAAATATTTTAAATGACACACGATTATGTATTCAGAAACCAACGAACCCTAAAGGAAAAATGGTTTATAGCCCTTTGCTTATGAAGCAATATTCTGTTTCTCAAATAACGCAGAAAGTACCATTCTAGGAGCGTTTGCCAGCATGCTGCACTGTCCCTGTTAAGTGCATTCACTAATCACTTGGCTGCAGACTCACATTCTTTTTTATGCCCTGTCTTCTTGGCCAAATGGATCTTGAATTCTTATTTCTCCATAAGGTCATTGCTTTAACAGGATGGGCAGCTTCTCCTCTGCTCTCCCCAACTTCCCTGTGAAGTCATCCTGTGTTTAGGGCATGGTTCTGAGAGGTAAGATATTACTGGCATGAATGTCTTCAGGCAGAGGAAGGATTTAATCTGGATGTCCAATATCCTGGGTATCTGCTACTGTACTATGCTACTGTAAAAAGGAGGAATGTCTACCAGGCTGTGCACTAAAAACCTTCAGCATCCATTTCCAGGTGATGTGCTCTAAAATACTTACCGTAACAGGGTCATTATGGGAGGAATGTCTGAATTTGGGATCCTCATAACATTCTGGGTCTCGTGAAGAAACCAAGCTGCTCAGAAACGTCATGTGCTTTTGGTCACTCGTGGAAGCAGATGTGTTTGTGTGTGTAGGTCCTTAAGAGCATGTAAAATCGGGCACATGTAAATTCTGAACACGTCTATTTGGCACCAGGCAAGTTGGATGTTTGATGCTCACTGTTTTGGACATGAAGTGTCTCAGTCTCCTCTATGGGACACGCCAACACGCTGAATTTTTCTCCATGTAGCATCACATACCTTCTGACTACTCATTGAGCTTTCTGTACAGTGCAGTTCTTACCCGTGATGGGTATGAATAATGGATTTGCTCTGAAATGCGCTGAAAAAATCGCTACAGTATAGAAGGGCTGTACCATATATATGAGACTTTAGAAGAATAGTGGGACTATAAGTGTTGCGATGATGACAATAAAGAATATAGTAAGATATAAAGTGCAAAGGTACTTTGGTAGTACCTTTTTTGAACCTTTTGAACAGTTTTTGAACAGTTTTTGAACCTTTGGTACAAAGGTTCAGTCTGGAGAAGAGGAGGCTGAGGGGAGACCTCATTGCTTTCTACCTGAAAGGGAGTTGTGGTGAGGTGCGTGTTGGTCTCTTCTCTCAAGTAACCAGCGATAGGATGAGAGGAAACGGTCTCAAGTTGCACCAGGGGAGGTTTCGATTGGATATTAGTAAAAATTTCTGTACGGAGGGAGTGGTCAAGCATTGGAACAGGCTGCCCAGGGAGGTGGTGGAGTCACCATCTCTGGAAGTGTTCAAAAAACATGTGGATGTGGCACTTCAGGACACAGTTTAGGGGGCATGATGGCATTGGGTTAATGGTTGAACTTGATCTTGAAGATCCTTTCCGACCTTAGTGATTCTGTGATTTTGGCTTACAGTAATCAATCTTTTCATGTCTATTAACTACAGATTAGTTAATTATAGATAACTGTTTGATTCTATAGTTTTTCAGGTTGTTTAAGTTTAATCAGACTGTTTGTATAAATGTAATCAGAGAGTGGCCTTCCCTGCGCTGACAGCTCTCTTTCATTCCTCCCAGTGTGGAACAAATTGACTACGTACGAGTACATCCTGCAGCAGCGGCCCCAGCAAGAGGTGAAAGAAGTAGACAAACAACTGGACGCTTGTCCCTCCCAAGTGAGACCCCACCAGGTACCCGTCATGCTTTCAGTGCATTTCTGAAAACAGCCTCGCTTGTCCGCTGTGTAGAGTTTGCTTCACTTTTGGGAGCTCCAAATTATAGAGGCAGTTGCTAGAGATAAGACTTCAGTGGAGTTGAGTCGCATGTGAGAGAGTAGCCTGTAATTCGATGAACGCTTTAGGCATAGGCAAGTACTGCTTTCAAAGGAATCAATCCTACCCACTCTCTTCCTCCACCACTTGTTTTGGGCCCTGCACTATCTATTCTCTTCTGCCAGCGCAGCTGTTTGTTACAGTCATGCAGTGAAGAGGGTGGGGGAACTCATCTGGGTAAGAATAAACTTTACGGAAAAAAATAATTGAGCTCGTGTTTAGCTGGCCCAGCTCCCTCTCATTCGGTTCACCCAGCAGTCACATAAACGCCTGCGTCGGCGCGAACGGGGATGACTGGAGAGTGGGAAGGGGCCCGTCACTGGAAAGGACGGGACCATCTGTTTGGGTGGCATCTTGCTGGCTTACTTGAGCGGTATTGCAGGTCGTGACTGAAAGTGAGACAGGCTCTAGGGCTGGTGAAACTGGGGCTAATAATACCAATTGTTTAACCATCTTGAAAAGGAAAAGGACCCCTGTCACGTTCAGAAATGACCCAGATATCTGCTTTTCTTTGATTTGAATCTACATAATGATAAGGGTCCTCACAGTTACCGCGATGTTGATCTGTATCTCTGCAGAAAGACTTCTGCGAGCTGTTTAATGCTATTACACTCTGCAGTGGCATATATAATCTGCTATGAATTGAGAGGTTCAGTGTAATTTATTTTGCTGCAAGGCAGCTCTATCCCTGGAGTTACTCAATATTTGACTGGACAAATTTTGTACTGGCTTTGATGGGGGGTTGGACTAGAAACTTCCAGAAATTCTTTCTAGTATAAATTATTCTGCGATTCTGTGAGCCTATCTAGCTTTATGCACGTAAGTTGCCTACTATACAACCAGTTTCATATTTCATAAGAAATCCTTAAATCCAAGCTTCATCCAGATATTCTGTGTAGAGATACTGGGATCTCTCTTTGGTCATTCATAGTTTTTCCCTATCAAGGCAAGGAGGTAAGTGAGCTAATTCCCTTTCTGTATAATATGGAGTCCCCAGCTTGTCATATATATATTTATTTTTTACTGCCTTGGAAAAGTTGAACTTTTAGTTTAAACAGAGGTTTCCATAACAACAAAAATATTTGGCACTTTGTCTCATAGAGCTTTGCTTACCACGCAAATTAAAACAACAATAAAGCATTAGCTCTAATCATTTCCTAGTTACTGAATTTTGGTTGATGCTGAAAAATATATCTGAACAGGGGAAGACTCTGTGTGTGTGCACATTTGGGATGTAGCCATTCAGTGACGGTCTCCTGTTAGCGCCGATGCTTATCTAGATATGTGTGAATATGGTTGATTTGAAGCAACAAGCCAGGAAAAAGCAGGGTGAAAAGGAGCGCTGTGTTTCAGGACTGCAAGTTAGTACCTTGGGGAACAAGAAAGACTGGATGATGCCCAGCAACATTGTTAAGAAAAATGTTAACCCACCAGATTTTCCTTGTTTCTTACATAGCAACCAGAGATAAACACAAACAAATAGAATGGAGTAGGAGTACACCAAGTGACTTGCCTTTTGTAAGCTGTGTTGACTACAGCCTTCTTTAGCTTGAACACTGAAATCCTTTGTAATTGATCCAAGATGTTGCAAGCAGAAAATGGAAATCATCCTCTTCCCACTTTTGTCTTAACTGTTCATTCATTTTAGGGAGTAAGAAGAAACATGCATTTCCCCTTTAATCCTTGTTCTTGAGCCTTATTCAGGCTCAGGTGTTGGTTTTGGCTTCAGTTTTCCATGTTTGTCTGGTTAAGTCTTTGGTTATGTTCAGGTTAAAGAATTCTTATGTGCTTGTAGAGTCCTGAGAACATGCACAGAGCCCTAATTTTGCACACTTGAGTGGTTCAGATATCACAACAAATGCAAAACAGCTGGGCATATAGAGCCTTTGCTTTTATTACTGTACCCACAGCAGCGTGTGCAAGTAACAGTTTTTTCTGCAGGCAGTTGCATCGTGGACCGAAGAAATATAAACTAAACCAAACCTGATGCTTTAATGCATCGTCGCGTTCACACCAAGGAGCTGGCTTTCACAGCGAGGCCAGCTGGGATGTGATTTTTCTCACGTTCCTAAAGCTTTGGACTTGCTCTGGACACCGATTTGAGTTGGTGAGGTTTGATTTTAAATAATAAACACGGATTTTACTTGGCACATTTTCACTAGTCCTCCTCTCCTCCAACGTCTGGTTAAGATAAACCCAGTCTTCACTCTCAGCCTCAACATTTGCAACAGACCTACTTTCCCTTGGACAAGAACCATTTTTTCCTGTCCAATTCCGCCTCCTCTCCAGCCAGACAACATTTCAGGGCACTGCTGGCACCAGCATGGGTGGTCAGAGCAGCTGCAGTGGGCGAGGGAGCTGAATTCATCCTGAAGCTGTCACCGTGAAACGTGGGGTAGACACAGCTGGTATTCAGCCTCTAGAAGAGGTCTGAGCACAGCCAGGATTTGCAAGGTAGTGATGAACTTGGGCAGGCTGTTGACTGAGCAGTCTTGTTTCCAGCCAGAACAAATTGAGAAGGGTAGATTTGTCTTGCTGTCAGAGCGGAAGGATGCTGGCTGTCCTGCTAGCGCCCGTGGGAGTGGAGGGAGGCTGGGACTCTGCGCTGTGGTTGTAGTTTTTGGTCACACGGAGAGAACGCTGGATTTTTTTATGGATTGAGTCTTATTCCATTTGCTTCTGTGAGTCAGCTCTAATGGCTTGCTTTCTTTTATGTGGTTATACATAATTTATACAACATATTTATATGGACAAAATGGGTTTTAAAAAGCTCTTTCATTGCCTGCTTGGAAAGAAGTCGTTCATGATATTCTAAAGATGTATCATTTATTAATCTCCTTTGAAATGCAAGTCCTGCAGTCCCGTTTATATGCTGTGGACGTTGAATCCTGATTGTTTTCAGTTGTTGTGCGCAGTCCTACGAGGATGTCTACTGCTGCAGCTCGTTTCAGCCACGGCTTCAAAAGACCTGCATCTCCCCACCTTTATGCTTACAGCGACAGGAGATTGTGTCTGGTCTCCTTCATTTGGGACTCAGGTGCACGAGGCTTGAATGTAAATCTTAATGATGTAAACACTGAATGGAAATGGAAATGTCACCAAGGAGCTTTGAAGAAACATTTATGTACACTTGGTGTTCAGTCGACAATGAGCAATGATCTGACTTGAGTTACAAGTTCTGTTTGAAATACATGTGGTAAATTTCTGCACATTATTAATCTTGGATTATATATTATTAAACCCTGCCTACAATAGATTTAAATAGCAGAATTCTCAAATCAGAAAGTTCTAATGTTTAGGATTGCTAAACCAATTCCCTTCAAATTTGATATTACTAGCTGCATATTCCTCTCCACCTCTTTTTTTTCTCTTTACAAGACCAGTTAAACTCAGAGCATGTTACAAAATGCAGCAATCCTGAAGTCTTTCCAGTTTGGCAACTCTCTTATCTAACAATTGCATGAATACTCAGACATTGATGGCAAGGTGTTCAAAAGCAATACTTTTGGAAGTATCTCTTCTGATGTGTAAAGAAGGCTGGCCAACGTTGATCAGACCAGTGTGCTGGCTCTGACACTGGCCAGTTGTGGGTGCTGAGGAAGAGCGTGGGAGTTGTAGCCCCCAGTACGCTCCCGCAGCACTTGGCAATATGTGTTAGGGGCTTCAGGAGCACAGAGCTTCAAACAGCTTTGTATTTGCTGGTTTCTCACACAAATTTTTCTCATTTTGGCTTGAATTTAACATTTAGCACTTGCAGCATCCTATGGCAGCAAGTGCTTAGAGCTTATTGCCATGCTGTGTCAAAATGCAGTCTTTCTTCTGTTTCTTTTCAAACTGCTACCTGTTGTTTTTTTTCATTTGATGCTCCCTCAACGTTGTGCTAGAGGGATGGTAAACATTTATTCCCCATTTGCTTTCTCCACTCCTAACTGCTCTGAGTAGTTTCTCCGCTGACTGAAGAGCCCTGGCCCATTAGCTCTTCCTTGTACAGAAACTGCTCCATACCTTTCGCTGCTCCTGTCCCTCTTCAAATTCAATATTGCAAGAATCTTCTGCAACTCTTTGCGGTTGGCTTTCATTTTTATTGCCTTACGTAAGGCCGTAGCATCACCAGACTTCATCTCCCTCTTCTGCTTTTCTGTCCATGGTTTATGACTTTGTTGAAGTGCAGAGTTCCTCTCAGGAACCCATTTGTGGGACGTCCAAATTTGACTTTGTTTTCTCAAGTTTGCTGGTCAGACTGTTCAAACAAACAGGTCTTCATGAGCTTGTTTAAGCTTTTTTTGGAAGCTAATGCCTATCACATTTAAACCCCCTCCATCTTTACCACCTAAAAGTTGCCTTAAAATGTGTGTCTTTATAGCCGCCGCACACTAAGATGTTTAAGAGGAAGTTGTCTTGCGAATTATTCGAGTTTAAGAGCAGCTGAAAAGTAGTGTCAGGGTTCTCCTGAGCACAATTTATCCTTCTTGACAACAGAGCTTCATACCCTGCATCACTTGATACTCTGACCATCTTAACTGTGTCCTTTTGAGGGAGAACTGGCAGCTCTTTTCTGTAATGCAGACACTTGGATTTAGGAGGCTTATTCATTGAGCCTTTTTATATGTTTATGAAAGTATCTAATTTTAAAATTACTTTGACTTCATCTGTACCTGAGGCAAATTCATCTATACCTGAGGCAATATATCACATTCTTTTTTAAAAAACAGCACTGTCATTAGCCATACAGGATTCACACAAGAAACAGAAAGCACTTAATGTTTTTCCTGTATGTTCCATGCTTTTATTTTCATCACCTCCATTTTGAATTCAAAAGAAGTTTTTCTGCATTCACTGCTTAACTCCTACAATTGAACTGTATAACTGATGGAGGCTTTAAGTGATATTTTGAATGTGGTCCCAAGAATGATTAATCTGGTCTCTGTAAGTGTGCTCTGATTTGATTTTGAGTCACATGAAATATTGGCTGGACTGTCTGAATGAATGAGGGACTTCTAATTGTCTCAATTTTGGTTTTCCATCTTCTTAGGCAGCAGACTCCTGCTGAGTTTTGGCCGTGCTGGCTGTAAGGACAGAAAATGTCTGGCATGTGGCTGAGGAAGGAGGAAGAAGACATGTCTGTAGTGAAAATCCTTCTTCTCCACTCTGTGTCCATATTGGTCTGAAAATGTTAATTCTTTTGTTGGTTTTTTTTATTTCCAGGAAGCAGACTTTTTTTCGGGTAACCCTGGCTATACAGACCCTGGTATTCACGTAGAGGAGTTCTCAACAGTAACTTCAGGAAAAGGGTGAGTAAAGTCGTAGACAGGAGTCTCCCAGCAGCATGCACGGTGAATGCAAATTGTCATCAAAGTCACTGATGGACCTTAAGACAAAAGTACTTGTGAGGATAGGGAGCACCAGTGTTTTGACCAAGGCATGGTGAAATCTTTGAGTTTCAGGAGGGTAAGTACCTGCAGGAGTACTTGCCTCCCCTGGGAAAATCTCTTTCCCAGAACACTCTGTTTAGGCTCTTTTATATTCAAATTACTTTAAAGCTGCCTGATTTCTCTTGTAATTCCTATATTGAGCTCATTGTAATTACATGATTTCAGGTTGTCAAGACATGAATCACAACAGCAAAGTTTATAACACAAGCAAGCACTCATGGGAAAACAGCATCCTTGTCTCTTAATTAAGCCTTGCCTATTAACTCATGTGCTTGAGGAAGGGAGAGGAAAGACACTGTATTTTGCCCAGTTGTGCAGTTCAAGTTACCCTGCAGTTTTGCTGGGAACGCTGCGCAAGGCCGGAGGTACTTCAGTCGGGCTGATGTGTACGTGCAAGCGAAGCAGGCATCAGAGTTATGTCATGTCTAAGAGAATCATCTTGTATATCTGCCGTGTGTTTTAGCTTTTCAAAGCTCTACGTCCGCAGTGAGGAAGCTGACCCCGAGCAAAGCTCCTCCCCTGACCTCTCGTCTCCTCGTTTTGCGCTCCCTTCTCAGGTAAGCAAGAGACTTGCTACGTACCATAACCTCTGCAGCTGACGATTCACCGAGTCGCATGGGTACACACTCACTAGTACTCTCTCCCTTTCCTCCAAGCTTATTAATCAAAGTCTTGTCATCTAGATGATAAGAAAAATGCCTTTTCAACTATACTTGTATTTTTGACAAGAGCTATCTCTCTCGGGATGTCCTGTGCTATGTGACTTTTGGTCCGCTCTTCTAGTTTGGCTCTACAAATGCACTTGTCCTCCAGTGTCTCATACGTCCTCCAGCCGTATGAGACAATAACTTAAAGGCACCTATGCGCAGAGAATCGCTGTACGCAGACAATGTGTGTGTTCATTAAATACCTATTCTCTATCATTGCTTTATAGTAAGTCAGTCTTAAACTATAAAATATTCTTGGTCTTTGGTCATATTTAATACTCATTATTAAAAATAGGAGGGATTAAAGATGGGTAGCAATTTAAAAAACTGTGTGTCCCATTACTTTGGGCTGATGAAGTGAATTCCCTTCTCTTGGTTCTCGTGGGCCTCTTGCTTTCACAGCGACAGAAAAAAAGAAGAAAGAAGACACATAAAGCTTCTTCCTCAGCAATGGACAGCAGATCCAAAACACACGCTGGACCTTGGCCGTCTTTCCCAGATCCCCAGGCAGGTGAGAGTGCACCAGTCAGCTTCTCTGCTTCTGGCCTGGATTTCTGGTTGCTGGCACACAGAAATCAAGTGTTGTAAAAACCTGGCACTGGCAGAAAGTTAACTTGCCTAAGAAGGGAAAATGAGTGCTTCTGAGTGCCTGGAGATACTCTAAAATGATCAGGCTCTGGTACACTACTGAGTGTAGAATTCTGTACATTTTCATATCTAATTTTGCAGAAATATGTAACACCAGTGGATCAGCCATGTCAGAGTTCCTTGTTGACATCCTTGTGGGGCTGAGGGGTCTCTCTCTCTTCTTAAGCTTTCTTCTCCTTTTCTTTCCATCTGTAGAGTTCCCAGCCATGGCTGCTGCCACCTCAGCTTCCCACAGCCTTCGCCTCTTAGTGCCAGCTTTTCCTCTGCGAGCTGCTGTGCCCCCCAGCAGCACTGGCCTCATCCAGGCGGCGGGACACCCAGCTGACTATCACTCAGAGTCTGCCGAGTCCATGGATGAGATTCCTGTGGTTCAGACTCGCCTTGGGAGCATGGCCCTTCATAGGCCTCCTAAGAACAGCTCAAGCAACTCTCAAGACAATCCCTTGTCCACAGGCAATCCCAGAGGTGATGGGCAGAAGAATCTGTATTCTGGGCACAAGGTAAAAAGGAAAAGCTGCCAGCAAGACAGACACGTGGAACAAGAACTGGAACTTTTTTCTAAGATTCCTGCTGTGTTTGTAAGTAAGAGCAGTGGAGAACCTCATGCCTCTCAGCCCCAGCCACCCGAGAGCACATCCGAGCCACACCACAGAAAATGCCCCAGCAAGCAGCACGTGGGCAGACACGACCCATGCTTTAAGGACATAAGGGCAAACACCACAGCGGCCTAGTGGTCAGCTTTCCAAAGCCATAGCCTTTGGGGATGAGGCAAGAGGTTCCCTTTCCTTTTGTATGTTCAAAGTTCTTGACTCCAGTGACTCGTCTTTTTCCCTGGAGATAGCAGCGTCCCTTTACCTGGTGCTGGCCATCTTCCAGCAGAACTAGCTGAGAGGCAGTGAAAACCCTGCTGCGTCATTGTTTCTGGCTGCTGCCTCTTCCTAAGCCAGGAGTGCCCCCAAAGCCCAGTTCCACTCTCCTTGTCAAGGGGGAAGAGTCTCCCCCGATAGGGATGTGCCACTGGTGAAGGACTGCAGCGTGAGTACTCCGTAGAGTGCTGAGGACTCATCCCTGCTCCGTGTGCTTGCCATCAGCCTGGGAGACAGGGAGACAGGAGGAGACATTTCTCGCACACAACCAAAGGCAAGAGACAATAAGGTGGCAAACCTGAGGTAGGCATGTTGTTAGAGAGAGCTTGAGTGCTTTCCGTAGGAAAGAGCTGTGCCCTCCTGGCCCTCTGCACACTAGTACTGCAGTAACGTTCTGGCAGGGTGCGTGAGGAAGAGCAAGGCTGCATCTCTGCTGTTCCCAGCACCCTGAAAACTAAATTTCCCATTTGTCAACATCCTGTCAGTCTTTGGATCATGCACAGGAGCTTCAGCAGGTGGTCAGAGAGTAGCCTCAGGATCGCCCTGTCCCTATATACCGCTTTCCACTGTGCACCAAGTCCGCCACCAGCATGTACTCTGTAAGGCCGCGGAGTTTGACCTGCTTCACCTTCCCAGCAGCCTGGGGTGCCCCACAGTGCAGCTTTCTCATCAGAAGCACTGTGATACAGCAGGTCCTGATACCTTTCCATTTCCTGGGCTGCCAGATCCATGTTAGAGTCCACAGCCAAGCCTGGAGTCTCTGTATTGTAGAAAAGTTCCACACCAGACACTGGGGCACATAGCCAGTGCCTCGAGTCACGGCACCCTGCGCTGGTGGTGAAAAGGAGAGAGCTGTCTGGGCTGCTGCTCTACAATGCCTCAGCTTTCCCTGCACTCTTGGCTTCATCAGGCAGCGCGCCCGCTTCCAAATTCCTGGCTGAATGCTAAGGCCGGGGCTGCCAGCAAGCCCAGATCTGCCTAGCAGCCAGCTAACCTCAGAGCCCAGGATAGCAGCTACACACACACCCCGACGGGCCTCACCGCCAGCATGGATGTGCCTGACACGGTCCGTCACTCGGCAGCCGTGGCACCTGCACAGCCCCTGCCTCCATTTCTGGACCAGCTCCCGGCGCCGCACGCTGCTGGTGTGTATGAAGAAATAGTTGCACCGGCAGAAAAGAGGAAGCCTGGGAAGTCCTTACCGCCCTACCAAATGTTTTGATGCATGGAAACCACAACCGACCCTTTCTTCGGACTACGATGGGCGCAGGTTAGGGAAGGACAAGACGAAGTGGGGTGCTTCGTGAGGCGAGCTAAACTGTTCCTCCCCTTGCCTGGCTCGGTCTGCGAGCGTTCATCAGAAGCGGTTCAGAGCAGGACAGGATATCTGGGGACAAATGCCCTCTGGGCACAGCCAACACGGGACAGGCAGGCTGGACTCCCAGGTTTGATGTACACACCTCCCAGCCCTGCTGTTGCCCGTCGTCCCAGTGCTGACGCTGGCTTCTGCGCTGCTCTGAGGTCCTCACAAAGTCTACTTCCCCGGAGCTTTAGGCCCAGACAGTTTTCCTTCTGGAGAGCTCACTTCAGCAGAGAGAGGCAAAAAGGCATCTGCCATATGTCGAAAGCCTCAGCCCATTCCAGGAGAACCCCTGAATTCCAGGAGAAGGCAAAATGCTACAGCTGCTCCTGGAAACACATGTTCCTTGCAGAGCTGAAGCTGAAGCGGGGGAATCCTCCTGTTGCTGAAGGGTTTATGGGGTGAGTGTGGCTCCACAGCCAGGACCATCCAGGCCGAGCACTCCCTGGGAAACTTGGCTCTCTTGGGAAACTGTGGCACGGCAGTGTAGATATGATCACTGACCCCAGGCTTCTTTAAAGGGCTGTCTTGCCATCCTTCTCTGTTGTCTGATTTTTGATTCCTGAAAGATCTGGAATGAGGAACCTTGATGCTTCATCGAATTCCGTGAGCCATTGATTAGCAAAAGTGAAGTCTCATGTAGCTGTTGAAGTCATTATGTCTAAATTTGCAGGAAGGATTGGCCTGTGGTCACGCTCCTCGCAGAGTCCCTTGCTGCTGCGGCCAGCGGTGTCTGCTGGCAGCGTGACCCTTTGGAAAAGCAGGCGTGTGTGGGACCAACCCTTGTGGCCCAGCAGACGTGGCACTGTGTGTCTGCAGAGACCAGGGCATCTGCTCACTGATGGATCCCAGCTAGACGAAGTCCTTCCAGGTGTTTCTCCTCATATCTGCTATCATCCAGGACAACTACACCCTGCAGTAATGCTGGGCTCAGGGTTTTCAAAGGCCAGCTGTCCCTCCACCCAGAAGGCACTGATAATTTCTCTCCAGAGATGCCTCTCAGAGCCCTCGTGTGTTTTCTTACCCTTTTTCCAAGCAGAACCACTCCCGAGGTCATGTATGGAACTCTTTAATAGCTCTAGCCACAATAAAATTTTCTATGCCCTTTGCTAAATAATTTCCTTCTTTTTCGCAGTCCTTCATTTATCAGCCCAGTCGATGGCCCCCAGGCTGTTGGGTCCTTTTTTCCCTGCACCTCTGACGTCCCAGCTGGGCTTAGCACCTTATCCCATGAGGGCGTGACAGCGGTCCCCTCTCTGTAGGGCCCTATGGATGGGAGATGGCACCACCTTCTCCAGGAGGTATGGAACTCCAGCCTGGTTTCTGTGCTGCCGCAGGCTGAGCACCACGGGGAGGAGGCCAGTCCGGCTGCGCGCCACACTGCAGGAAGCCTGCTGCACCCTTTGGGGTTGCGTGGAACCAGGTTTCCTAGATCCAGACAAAAAAAGGTCCGGCATGTCCCGAGTTGGCAGGTTCTGAGCAGAAGCTGGGAGGGAAAGGGATGTTCTACAGTTTGCTGGGACTCCAGGAGGACGGGGCTCACCCTCACGTTCAGCATTTAGTTGTCCTCCCCTTCCCAGGCTGTGCTCACCTGCCCGTTGTCCTACTGAGAACGGCCCGTAAGCCCCAAATTCCCCTACCATGCACACAGACGCCCACCTGAGAAGTGTCTCTGCCCTCAGAGCCCCCGACAACCAGTGCAGAGCCCCACATGCTGCTGGGCTGTAGTGGTTCTGTCCTGCCCTGCAGGCTTCCTCTGCAAGGAGCGGGAGCCCACGCTTTGCTGGATGCCCTGAGGACCTTGATTTGGGTGTTTCTCCAGGTGGAGAAGACATCCTTCTGCTTCCTTCAGCTAAGTCACAGAACATTTTCTCCGCTACGTCAAGTGCCGGAGGAGGCAGCGTAAATGAAGGCTGCAAGACGTGCAATGCCTTGTTGGGGCAGCCGGGTGCTGAACGTAGAGCCTGGCCCCGGCAGGATGGGCTCCCAGTACCACCAGCGTTGGGCTCTGATCTCCTGAACGGGTGGCAGGCAGGATCGCTTGTGCTGCGTGGCGTTTGAATTTTTTGGCTGGGTTTCGTGTTGTCACCACAACCACATTAAAGGAGGAGACTGTTGATGGTGCATCTTGGGCACCCAAGAGTGAAAATGGTGAGACTGAGATGGTTTTTCTGCCCCCAATCAGTTCCCAGCAAGGACAAACCTTCGTGAGTGCAGTTCAGCATCTCAACGGAGCTTCTTCATGCCGGGAGGGCCTTTTGCAGATGCCGCTTTGCAGCGTACACCCGCCCTCGGGACCTTGGCTTTGGGTGCTGTGTGTGGCATCCTACAAAGCCGTGGAAGTTTTCCACGGTGGGCAGCTGGTACCCTTCCAGGACGGTCACAGCAGCGGCAGGCACAGCCTGGGCTCTCTCCTTCCCCACTTGTTTCTGTCCTTTTGGGACCCTAATGCTTGATACCCTGCAGGTTCCGGCACCGAGGGTGTTTCTGCTGCCCCGGTGAGGCTGCTGCCCTGCATGAGGAAGCTCCACAGCAGACCCGTGGCAGCAAGCAAAAGGAAGGAGTCACCTCAGGGTACCAGAGCAGAGGCCAGCGTGCGGGCAGAGCTGGCCACCGCACCGGAGGGTTGCAATGACCACGAGCTAAGCCCTTGCTACAGCCCGAGACCATCAGAGAGCCGGGTAAGGTGGCAGCAGGATTCCTGGTGCCTTCAGCTCCCTGTCGCTGCAGACACATTGAGGTCTGGCGTCCCTCAGCACCTTCTCCAAGCACTAAATAAAAAGTTTTTTTGCCAAGGCATGAATTCTCCCATCAGCAGGAGGCAGTGCCCTGGACCGGCCATTCCCACCGTGAGCTGCTGCGGCTTTTCATCAGGAACAAGCAATGAGTTTGCAGGATGGTGACAGCTTTCCAGAGTCCTCTAAAATCATAAATCCCTGTCCCTGGCCACTCGCCAGAGATTGTGCCAGGCCTTGCAGCACGTTTCTCTTTCAGCCTTGGTGTGGGACGTACGCCCTGCTTGCTTTCATCTTCGGATGTGACTCAAGTTTCTTAGTTTTCTCTTTGAAGTGCAAGTGGACCTTCCTTTGGGAGATGATTTTTGGTGAGTCTGTTCCTGGGCTCTGCTTTCGACATGTCATGGGAGCATCTCAAGGGACTGTCTTGAATTGCAGCAGGGAAGAAGGAAGCTCCTGTCAGAGGAGGGTGCATTTTCCTCCCTTCTCTCTGCCCTGTGCTGCCGATCGCCGCCGGGACCCCGGCTCGAGCGGCAAGACCCCCCTCGGCTCTGCGCGCCGCTGTCACACCCGGCATGCACGCGTGCCGCGATCGCGCCGCTCGTGAGCCACAGCTAAGCCCTGTTAATGCCTTGTGGACACGCTGTTGCTGGGGTTACCGTATACATATTGCACAACCTCCGAAACACTTCCCTCTGTTTTGTAGCAACTTGCGCTAGAGAAGCAGCCGTTCCCGCATAACCTCATCCCACCCCAGATGTGGCCGAGCCAGGGACTCATTCCTGAAACGAGATGACTCTGGGAAGCCTGCGGTGCCCAGCCCCGGGGGAGGCGAGAGGCAAAGAGGACGGACGATGAGGGCAGAGCGTGCTCCAGGCTTGTGCTTGTGCTCTCCTGCAAGCTCTGAGCTGCGCCCCGAGGCTCTCGCAGCACTCCAGGACTCTGCGTGAAGGTGGGGAGATAGGCGTGGTCCTAGCAGGGACAAGCCCAGCATCCGAAGCCGTGCCTCAGTGACACTGAGCTGTGAGCCCCGGTGTGTCCTGGGTAAGCGCTGGAGTTATGCGGCTCATTAAGTTCCCTCCGGGGCAGGAGACAGCCTGGGAAGATCCTGACTTTTATTGGAAATCGCAAGAAGAGAAAGGTCCCCTGGGAGCTGAGCACTGAGCTGTGTCCACGCTCCTCCACCACATCACAGGACCTGTTCTCCCTCCTCCTGGGCTCCCGCCTGTGCCACGGGCTGCGGATCAAGTCACAGCCTCCTCCCGGGCTTCCTTTTCCGGGCTGCATGAGAAACAGCAGGAGCCGGCCAAGGACTGTGCTCCATCCCAACAGGGCTGTCATGGTGACAACAACAACAAACCCCAGCCCTTAGGAACCGAAACCCGGCCCGCTCAACCCGATCCCGTGGGGCGACTCGCCAGCCCTGGCTTGGTGCCCCCAGCTCGCCCGGCTCTTCCCATGCGCTGCCTCTTCGCTCTTCGGGTTCTGCAAGCCCCCAGGACCGGCCGGAGCTCCGGCAGAAGAGCTGCCGACGTGCCCAGCCCCGGCTCAGCTCTTGCCTGCTGCCGGCTCGGTCAGTTTGGGCTGCTGCCAAGCCCTGCTGGAGCTGCTACGGGCTGCACGCTCCAGCCGGTGTTACCTGGGTTCCTCTCCGGAGCTGTCGGCTGGAGGTAAAGCCAAGGACACCCGCTTGGGTGGGGAGTTGCAGGGCAAGCTGAGGACAAGGCTGTACCTTCAGCAAGACTTAACCACCCTCCTCGATGCAGCAGCCCCCGTTATCGCCCTCTCCTTAAAGCAGAGAGTGGGCAAGCAGCTCTTCCCCACTTTCTGCGAGGTGGGACGACAGCCCTAGGTCCTTGCTGGCCTGGCTGGAGGCTGGTTTAAATTCCTACTTCACAGCCAGCTACAGTAACCTCTGAGCCTCTGCTCTTCGGGACCTGCTTTCCCATTTTATGAAGAACGGGAAGCATGTGTGTTCTTTCCCCCCAGTGCCACCTCCTCCGTGCAGACTCTCTGGCTGTGTCTGAGCTCTACCAGGACAAGGAGGACAGAGGAGAAGCACTCGTTGGTGAGGTCTGCCTGGACTCTGGCATCAGGCTGGTCCAGCCCTACTAGATGAGCCTCCAGACCTGTCCTTGACTGCCCCCAAGGGATGTCCATGCCTGCATCCTCTGACACCAGCCCTGGCACTCACCTCCGAGGCGGGAGGTAAAGGTAGCAATCCCAAATTCCAGACTCACAGAATTGGCTGGTGGTCACCTCTGGAGGTCTCCAGACCCTGCTCCAAGACAGGATCACTATAAGCTCCTTGCTCAGGGCTTTGTCCGGTCAAGATTTGGCAGCAACGTCCTGGCAGAGAACACGCGCCCCTCAGCCAAGAGGGGGAGACTGTCAGTGGGGCCATGCCTCAAAGCAAAGCGCTCTGGGTGCAAGAGCAGAACTGATACCCCTGGGGCAGCCCAGCCATGAGGACACCTGTGTCCGTCCTTGCCCTGCAGCTCCTCTGCACCGGGACCAGGGCAGACAGAGACCACGGTGCCAAAAAGCTGCCTGTGTCGTTGGAGCTGCTGCACAGCTCCCCAAGCCGCTGATTTACCCGCAGGACCCTGCATGGCAGCAGCAAACCGCACGCTGCGTCCCCCTGGTGTGAACGACTCCCGGGGTGCACGATGCCCCGCACCCGCCGGAGCGAGGACGGGGAGTGCTGGAGGAGCGCCGAGGTGGGAGCGGGCTCTGGGCAACCAGCTGAGGTGGGGCTGTGAGTAAGTGATGTGGGTTGTGTTGGGACTCCATGGTAACCATAATATTTGGGTGCTGCTTTAGCCCGCAGCACCCGCTGGGAGCCACTCATGCGGTTGGATTCTGGGTGAGGGCAGCAACGGGCAGTGCTGGCCCGCGGCCAGTGGCCAGTGGCCCCAGGCTTGCTCCAACGGTGTCCCGCCGGGCCGTGCAGAAGGGACAGGCGCTCGCCGCCGTGCCTGGCACACCAGGATGGTTGGCATTCGCCCCCAGAGCCGGGGCAGTGGCCTTTGGTCTGTGGTGTCACCCACTGAGAGGGGCTGGTTCCCCTACAGAGGGGCACGCTGGATGGGGCCGTGGGGCAGAGCACAGGGGGGCTGCCAAGGGGGAGCCTGCAGTGGCTAGGGTGGTGGGGGGAGACCTCGTGGGGTGGTGGAGGGGTCTTGTGGGGTGGAGGAAAGACCTTGTGGGGGGATAGCAGGGGTTCGTGGGGTGGAGAAAGGACTTTGGAGGGGAGGGCTTTGTGGGGCACAAAGGGCACAGGGGCCTCGTGGGGTGGTGGAGGGGCTTCAAGGGTGAAAGAGGAGTGTCGTGGGGTGGCAGAGGAGCCTCGTGGGGCGGCGGAGGGCGTGCCGGGGGTGGTCCGGGGCGGCTGCCCCGGCTCCGTCTCCCCGCCCCGTGGGCGCTGCCGGCCGCGCCGCGCCCGGGGAAGGCGGAGGGGGCGGCCCGCGGCCCCTCCCGGCCCCATGGCGGCGCCTTTAAGAGGCGGCGGCGGCGGCCGCCCCCCCGCTCAGAGCGCGGCGCCGGCGGCTGGTGAGTGTCGGAGCGCGGCCGCGGCGCCGGGACCCCCCCCGACCCCCGGCACCCCCCGACCGCGGGAGCCCGGGGACCGGCGGCCGCCCCGCCCCGCTCCCCCCTAGCGACCGTCGCCAGGCAACGCCGCTCCTTCCTAGCGACCGTCGCCAGGCAACGCCGCTCCTCCCTAGCGACGGTCGCCAGGCAGCGCGGAGGCCGCTGCTCCTTCGTGCTCGGCCAAGGCCCCGGTGGGGGTCCCATCCCGGGGCGAGGGACCCGCTGTGGGGTGCACGGCCCCGGGGTGCTGCCCCCACGCCGGGGGGTACCGCTGCGCCCTGCGCTGGCTGCGACGCTGTGGGTGCTCAGCGCGTGGCGAAGGGGACGCTGAGCCGGCGGGGCGAGGCCAGCGAGGCGACGGCAGGCAGGGAGCCGGGGTGGGGCTGCGCTGGGGACCCGTCTGCGAGTTGGCACGCCTGTGCCGTTGGCTGTGTGGCACCGTGGGGTGGGTGCCCAGCCCTGGGGGGGCGGGGTGGGGGAGCTGGGGTGCTGCGGCCTTTGGCAGAGGCGAGCAGGCAGGGGAGAGGTGGGGCTGGAGGCAGGCGAGCGGTGCCGCTTCTCCTGATCGGCGAGCAGGAGGAAGGCGGCTGCATTGCGTCATTCCCGGAGAGGGCTCCCGAGGGGACTGGCCGATGCGCTCACTCCTCGCCCGCCCCTGGAGCCGGCAGCCTCGCCACCGGCAGCTCCCGGTCAGAACCTCCATCCCCCGAGACACATCTCGGTTGCTGGCCAAGGCAACACCCCGCTCCTGCCACAGGCCCTGCGCCCTCACCAGCCCTCCTCTTCCTCCTGCCCTCGCGGACCTGGGAGCAGAGCGGCTGAGCTCTGCCGGCACAGGCAGCAGAACCTGGGCAGTAACGGGCCCCTCTGCCCCCCATCCTGCAGCCCCATGGCCGGGAGCGCTGAGATGGCGTCCCTGGAAGAGAGCTTCCGCAAATTCGCCATCTACGGCGACACTAAGGCTACGGGGCAAGAAATGAACGGGAAGAACTGGGCCAAGCTGTGCAAAGACTGCAAAGTCACTGACGGCAAAAGTGTCACCAGCACCGATGTGGACATTGTCTTCTCCAAGGTGAAGTAAGTGACTTGGGGCTTCCGGCCGGCCGGAGGTTGGGGACACCCCTGCGGCACGGGCAGGATGGTGGGTCCCCAGGTGCGGTGGTCCCCGGGGAGGTGTTGGTGCCCCGGCTGCATGCCCGTTCCCATCTCACCCTCGGTGTGGAGCAGCGGGTGCTGCCCTGCAGCCTCCTGCCTTCAGGGAAGCGTGCCTGGCTGCTTTTGCTAATAAATTAATCCACATTTAGGGGGTGGGAAGCTCAGGTTTTGGGGCAGAGGCTGTGCCCCCGCTCCCGGCGTCGGGGTGGGCCTGGCTGGTTCTGCCAGGTTCCCGTCTAGCAAGAAGGTGCCGCAGGGAGCAGAGGAGGGTGCTCAGGGGTGTCCCGTGCGTGGTGGCATGGCCCGTCCTGGCGCCTGGCCAGCACACCCCTGAGCTTGGGGAGGACTCTGCTCCTTGGAGGTCACAGGGACGGCTGAAGAGCCTAAAGGCACCTGGGGCTGCTTTTGGGATCCCCCAGGCCACGCTGACGCCCAATGCTCCACACCAGGGTGCGGGAGCAAGGATGGGTGGAGAACTTGCTCCCTCCCCGCCCTCTGCCCGGGCATCCCCTTGTTTCCTGGTGGGGCCAGGGGGGTCTGAGCACCGGGAGGTTTTCGGCACGTAGGAAGGTGGGTTGCTGTGCTGCCTCGGGGATGAGGACCGGGCGCTTGTGGGAGAGATGCTCTGCGTGTGTCCTTCCGAATTGGAGCAGAGAAGGACCGATGCCTGCCAGAGGAAAGAGGGTGCTGGGCACCACAGGCAGGCTGGGAGCAGTGGGAATGGATGCCACCAGCATCCAAGTCCCGCTTCCACTCAGGGGTGAGGTTTTTGGCTGAAAAACTCCTAGAGCTCAGCTGTGCCCAGCCTGACCCATTCAGCCAGGATTGCCCTGGCCAGGGCTGCGTTTCGGAGATGGGCGAGGGGCCCGAGGCTGGTGAGGGACAAAGCTGAGGTCTCCCTGATGCAGCTCATCCCACTGCAGCCCCGTTCCAAGGCTCGACCCGAAGACGCGCTGATGGCAGCCCCGTTTTTGTACTTGCAGAGGGAAGACGGCCCGCGTCATCAACTACGAGGAGTTCAAGAAGGCGCTGGAGGAGCTGGCCCCCAAGAGATTTAAGGACAAGAGCAAAGAGGAGGCGTATGAAGCCATCTGCCAGCTGGTGGCAGGGAAGGAGCCCATTAACGTGGGTGTCACGGTGAGTGAAGAGCCCCTCGGCCACTGGGAGCAGGAGGGATGGTCAGGAGGGGAGGATGGAGCTCTGCCCGCAGTGCAAATGCATTCCGGGGGTGGGCTGGGGGATCCAGGGGTCGCGTAGGTCTGGTGGGCACGGGGGCCACGGCGGGGGCTGCAGTGGGTGTCAGGAGCTTGTATGGGGCCAGGGATGAAGGGGACGGGGCATGTTCTTGACTCCTGTGTCCCATCTGCAGAAAGCCAAGACAGTGGGGGCCGTGGAGAGGCTGACGGACACCTCCAAGTACACGGGCTCCCACAAGGAGCGCTTCGACGAGAGTGGCAAGGGCAAGGGCAAGAGCGGGCGGGAGAACATCGTGGACACCAGCGGCTATGTCAGTGCCTACAAGAACGCGGGCACCTACGATGCCAAAGTGAAAAAGTAGGGACGGGTGCCTGTGGCACCCAACCGCCCCGGTCCCTGCACGTCAGCCGTGGGGCTGGCGCTCGCGTCGGCCTCGGGACATGCCCGTGTGACGCGGGGCCCGGGAGGCTGCGCTGGGGCCAGCCCCAGGCTGGCGGGACGTCGTCCGCCCAGCGCTGACGGGATTGGGAAGTCGCCGGGCCGTGTGCTCTGCCCCAGTGCTCTGTCTGTGTCCCCCCCCCGCCGCCATGCTGTGATTCCACCCCCCCCCAGCTCCTCCTCTCCCTCCTGTGCTGTCACCCCCAGACCCTCGCCACCGGCAGCGCCCGCCATACTAACGGCACTGCTCCTCAGGGCTCCCCTGCCCCGCTGGCACCTGGACCTTCCCTACCTCAGCCCCAGCTTTCGGGGCACCCTCCCCGCCAGTCCCGCCAGGGACCGCAGCCCGTCTTCCCTGCGGACCTCCCAGGGACCTGCCTTAACCCCGCACCACTCGCGCCACAGCCACCGTCTTCCTTCCCCACCGGTGCCCTCGCCACGGGGCCGCCTGGCTTCGCCGCTCGCCTGGCGCCGCAGGAGGCTCAGACCCCGCGGCGCTGGTGCTGCCGGGATGCTCTGGCACAGCATCCCGGGAGAGCTTGGTGTTGCCTGGCCGTTGGCAAAGCTCTTCCACCTCGTGGCCTCCCGCTGCTTTTGCGAAGCCCAAACCAAAGGATGCTGCAGACCCGCGCTGTAACCCGGCTCTGCAATAAAACCCCGTCCGCACTGACGTCCCCGGTCTGGTTGTGTTCAGCGGAACTGAGCAGCAAGAGCCCCTTTGCCGGCTCGCCCAGCCGGGCGGCGGGAGGCTCGGCTGGCCGTGCCGCCCCAGGGCAGCCGTGCCGTGGGCTCGGCCCTGGCCGCCGGCGCTTTTGGCAGCTCCTGGCTGGCCCCGAGTTGCCTGAGCAACCTCAGGCACACAAACACGGGTGCCTGGCTCCTGCTCCTGCTCTGTTTGCAACCAAACACATGAGCTCCTGGTAACGATCCCTGGGAACGGGCCGGGCTCCGGGATGAGACGGCAGCTCCGGTGGGTGCCCAAGGCTGGGTGCAGGGCCAGGCTTTCCAGCCAGATACCCACCTCCCTGGCCATCTGTTCGGAGCCGGGCTTCCCTAAATAACCCACCGGCATTATTTGGCAGGTCCTTCAGCCTCTGGCACTTGCCCACGCCACGAGGGACGTGCTGGGGGGCACGCATGTGGCTTGGGTGGGCTTGCTCCCTGCCATTGCACTGCCCTGCACCTTCTGTGTCCCAGCTACCTGCTTTTTTAAAACACAGAAGGATGACGTTGTCTTCTTCTGGGCTGGTTCCAGCCTCACCCTCACTGAGGGTCTACCAGTAAGTGTCTACCAGTGGCAGGCTGGGGGTGAGGGCTTGTGGGGGCAAGGGTGGTTGGTGTCAGCCCTCCTCTGAGCAGGTCGGGGGGGTTCGTGGCTGTCTGTGCCCCTAAATGCTCTTCCCGAGATCAAATGTTCCTCCTGTCGAAAAGCGGGGCGGGGGGAACGGGGACGCTTTAACCCTTTGCTGACCGCATTGCCCAGCCGGAAAAACGAGGTGCAAAATTCCCAGGGCAAGGCTGCCCTGCATTGCCTCGCGCTTTACGCGAGCGCCATCCACGTCCCCGTCCTTGCGCGCAGACTCGGAGGCTTTGCGAAGGAAGGACATCCGGCAAAGAGGTGAGCAGAGCCGTGGGACTCATCCCCTGCCTGTACCCGGCACCGGTCAGGACCTGGCGGTGGAGCAAAGGGGGGTTACCCGTGTCGGGGCAGCTCTGAAGGGGAGTTGTGGGTGCTGATGTGCTTTTGATACTGGGAAATCCAGCTGGGGAAGGGGATTTCTGCCAGGTTTTAGGCTTGCATGTGGCAAGAGCAGCAGCTCTGGCATCCCCACATCCAGCGGCAGAGCATGGCATTTGGGAGCATCGGTCGTTCCTCCCCGAGACGCTCACCCCTCCTCTGAGGCTGGAGGCCTCAGCAGCTCAGCTGTCCCATGGTTTGTGAGCCTGCAAGGAGGGTGGATGGGTCCTCACGTGGAGTCACCTCCGTAAGTCCATCTAGAAGCAAAGGAGCGATGGAGCAGACAGGGCAGGGACTGCAGGACCGCCCCCCTCCAACCTTCTCCTTGCTCCCGAGGAGGCACCTCCTGCGCCTGCTGTTCCCTGCGTGGGGACAGGGCTGGGCGGAGAGGATGGCAATGGCCAGACCGCTCTGACCAGGCTGGTTGGCTCCGTCTAGTCTGGTATCACGGTTCTACCAAACCAGCCCCAGGAGAATTAGTGCCGGTAAAGACCCAACAGGGTCCAATGGCTCCGAAGTGCCTAAGATCAAGCTGAGAAGAAGTCGCTTCCCCTCAAGTGACGGGAACAGCTTCCTGGGAATGAGACGTTGATTTGGGTCTTCACCAAAAATGGAAAACTTTCTAAATACCAGCATAGCCATCTGGGGGAGCTGTGGGGTGTGTATGTGTGTACAACTTGGCCATCCTTGCGGAAGGGTGCGAAAGCCCTTTGGGAAAAGCGTGTGAGGTACCACAGCTGCGACCTGCACTACGGACGCATCACGCAGCCCCAGTGCATGGTCGAAGCCAGGTGGAGTCACGGCCTCACGGGGCGGTAGGTACAAGGAACATGGCCTTCAAACATCATCCTTCATGACTAAAGTGGACAGGAAAGTGGAGGTCTGCAGCACGGTTGGCACTGGAGAACAGGACAGACGAGGAGATGGGGTGCTCAGCCCTTGGGACGACCTGAAGGAACTTCCATGGGACCAGCAGCTCCGGCTGTTTTCCCAGTGAAGCTTGAAGCGGTGCCACAGGCTGTTGAGAGGGCAGAGACCTTAAAATACGAGTTGCAGAACTACTTTTTGTGATGAAAAGTGACACAGCCCGAGCAAAAGGGCTTGCAGCCATTTCCCCTGCGCTAATGACTTTGCTGTGGCCAAGCATTTGCTCTGAGGCTGGCTCCACACCAGCTCAAGAAAGACATCTTGCAGCCAGCATGTAATTCCCTCCCAGTGGAGGAGCCAGCGGGTGGAAGGTGTCTCAGCCAGTATTTATGTTGTTTGCATCCAAGCCCCTGATACGAAGCTTTTTTTTTCTCCTTCCCATTTGTTTCTTCCCCTTGGCTGCTCTCTGGCCCCACTCCCGCAGTGGAGGGGCACGCCGGACCTCGCCCCCAGCCCTGCCACCCAAACACTCACTTGCTCCACCAGTTTGGACAAACCCAGGCCCTCTTACAGGCTGATGTCCCAGCTTGCCAGGGAGACGTGCAGCCCAGAAGGCTCAGCTGGGTGGTTATGACGAATTTAGCCATAAAATGTGTTCTCTGCCCCCAAGGTCACTAGAGAGTTTCTAAAATCATCCAGGGTCATGTTGTACATCTCAAGTACGGCTGGACGAGGGATCTGGCTCCTCTGAGAGGTCATTTGTCTCTGGGATGAGTGGTTTGACCAGAGATACTGATGAGGACTCATCACTCCTCTGTTCCTCAAGGATATAGAATCATTCCTAGAAGAGCGATGCCAACAAGCCCAGCAAGGTCTTACCCTTTCTGTCCCTGCGTAGGAGCACCAGATGTTGCCGTTCCAAAAAACTGCTCCCTCAGGAGCATCCCTCCACGGAGTGTATTGCGCTGGTACAGGGCAGACCCTTGGTCTCAGGCCAGGCAAAACAGCTTCGCTACCGATCTTACCTGCGCCGCCTTCCTCAGTACTTTTCCATTTCACCGCTAGTTTGATGGACAACGTCTTCCAAAATACACAGACTAGGCTGTGAGTCGCGTTCAGAGAAGATTCAGAGGGCAGCTTGCATCCCGGTGGGTCAGGCGCTTTCTCAGAGGTGTCCATCTAAACTTAGGACTAGAATTTCACATCCTTGCAGTCCGTGCCCCGAGATACGGGTTATGCTACACACAATACTTCGTTGCCAGCGCTATGCTGGAATATTGATTCAGTACCATTTTAGAGGGAATTCAATTAAACTAAATTAAATTAAATTGCCATCTTCCCAGCATGGCAGGGTTTCAGAAAAAATTGTTGTTCTATAGGAGTCGTCCCCACTTTTTGTTAAGGTAACAACTGCAGCAGAGGTGTGAGAAAACAGGCGAAGATAGGAGCAGGAAGATGCTGAGAAATAAAAAAAAAAAACAAGCCAAGGGTTAGATTTACCAGCTTTAAATACAGCATGAGATTTTGTACAAGATAAAACTGGAGACAATCCGTGTTTAATGTCTATTGTTTTCCCTGTACAGAGGGACAATTACATAATTGCTCTGCGCTGCAGGGCTGACCAGAGCCGTGTGCTGATGGTGCTGGTGCAGGTCTTTCTAGCGGGGATGATGTCTCCTGACTGGTGCATTTTTTAGCCAGACGAGGTGTTTTGTGAACAGCGTGGCTGCTCCCTTTTGTCCGCTGCTGCAGGAGGAACTTGTTTGTGGACGCTAAAGACCCGGGCAAGATTGGCGCAGAAAAAAACTAAACGGTGAGCAGGCATACGGGACTGTGAACCTGCCATAATTACAACAATTTTTCCAGACCCAAATACGATGATTTCTATTTATTCGATATCACATTGGTAAAAGTTTATGCTCAGAGCTGTGAGCTGGTAGCTTAGAGCTCTGTATTTCAAGACGGCTGCAACTACAGCTATGATTAATTTTAAGCTTTCATGCGTAGCTGGCTTCCAATGGCTAATAACTGATCGAAGCTGTTCACGGAGATTGATGGCATGTGCTAAGGCAGCTGGAAGCACATCAGCGGAGTGCCACGGTTGCAAAAGGCAAGTCTCCTCTCTCTCGTTTTGACCTGAGATACTTATTCTAAAAAAAGCAGTTTCATCAGACACAGAATATTCCTGACTTTCTGCTCACCGAACTGGCATTTTCATATCTTGGCTTGAAAGTCTGCAACCGGTTCCAGCCTCCTGAAGCATACGAAGGGCGCTAATGATCACCAAAATAGCTCGCTGGTGTGCCAAAACCCTGAATTCACCCATTTGCCACCAGTGCGGGGGTTTTACAAGAAGCATACGTGACTTGGGACCGGAGGAGTTCTGCTGGGACACAGGTGTCACCTCCGGCCATGACAAGCAAGCTGTGTACCCAACCTGTGACCAGCCCATACCTCTGGCTGCCCTGCAGAAGAGCCCTGGTCCCTTGAAACCTTGTAAGTCATTTCGCTTCCAGTCTTAGAAATTCCGCCTGGGAACTCAGAACGGTCATTTTTCCAAAACAAGTCGTCTGAAGAAAACACGGGGAGAAGTTTGAGTTTACAAGTGCTGCCATAGCGAGCATCTTTCTAGCAGGCAGGGCGGTTCTGAGAGACAAAAACAGGACTGTGGGATCCAGCGACTGGAGGTTACGCTCAGCCAAAAAACCTTCGGAGCCGCCTGTGAGGGGCTGTGGAACATTCTTCGTTACCCGAAGTCTTTAAAACTCAGGGCTAAAGCCCATCCCGCAGCTCAGTGCCGCCTTCTTGACCCTGCAGCACCCAGGGCGCAGAACCGCGTGGCCTCTGCTCTGGGGCAGGGCAGAGGTGATGCTCGAACCCCCTTGGCCACCAAACCTGTGAGGCTATCTCAGACCACACAGCACCTGTGGCCATTTACACCGGCCGCTGAAGCGTGCCGGAGAAGCGGGGATGAAGGTTTGGACCGCTGTCTGAGGGCTAGGGCAGACTGAAAATACCTGATAATCACATTAGGTTTGTAGGAAAGCTTGTTTTGGTCCTTTGGCAGGCCAGGTATCCATCCTATGACGTTCCTTGTTCCTTATTACATCACAGTAATCTTGGTCTTGCTCTGTCAAAGCTCCTAGAAAAGGCTGGCACTGGCATAGCGCACGTACGGTTGCATTGCATCAGTTCTTGTGAGCCTTATAAAGCCACATCAGACACCATTTACTTGATGCCCAGGAGGCTATAAATGACTCCTTCCATATTGCCCTACTGTATGTGGGTGTTTGATTTCTTGCGATGCGACAACTAGAAGCCTGACCCACCTCTTGTACCGTGGAAGCCGATACACGGCTCTCCTCCAGCCCTTCGCCCAGCTGCTGCGTCGGGTAACCGTTCGTCATATGACAAGACTACAGAAAACCAAACAAAATCCCCCAAAATCACAAAGGATCGCAAACGTTAAGAGAAAGGAATAATTTTTCTGCAGTTTTGCCAGTGCCTGGCAAGTCCCTAAGGACCTCTTCCAACGACGCTGGTGAGCCCTCTGAAGAGTGATAAATGACACCGAGGGTAACGTGGTGTGAGTTTAAGCGAACCCTTATGTCGCTGCTTTGAAGTATTCGTTTGAAACACACTTCTAAAGAAAAAAGACGTTTTCAAAGCACCCCTGCATAGGTGTGCAAAAAAAGAACCTAAACAAATGGTAAAATCTAACACAAAAAGATATTCAGGCATTTTGGCAGGGAGCTTAGGTGATGTCAGAAAACAAATCTAAACAGAAATGTTTCTATGGATTTTTTTTTTTTTTTTTTTGGAGACCTAATCGGAAACAGATTTTAGTTTTGGATTTAAACATTTCCCTGCAGCACCTGCAATGCTGTCCCTACATCATGCATTTTAATCTCAAAGACCGTGAGTATGAGGCTGTTGAGCAGAGATAAAACTCAGCGTCCTCCTGCTCACATTATTGCCACAGGTTTAGCCAGTGGTTTTGCGAAAGTCACGCAACCTGAATCTCCTGAGCTTTTTACACAGCAGATTTCAAGGCAATTTGTAAAAATAAGAAGCCCTCCGCTTTTCTGCCCTCATAAATCCAGCATTTCTTACTCCTCTGAGACAGAGCTTTGAGAAGCGTGAGGAGCTCAGGGTGGGTTAACATCAGAACCGAATGTACTTTGGCACTTCTTTAGGTGGACCGTGTAGATTTTGAACTCCTGGCACAGAATCACAGAATCATTAAGGTTGGAAAAGAGCTTTAAGATCGTCAAGTCCAACCGTCAACCCAAGCCCAACCGTCAACCCAAGCCCAACCGTCAACCCAACGGTCAGGATGGGTATTCTCATTCAGCACAGGCGTCTCATTTCCTGACTCGGCGTGTTTGTAAGGGGTGACCAACTGTAAGGGATCACCTGGCCAGGCCGGTTTCAGAGCACAAAGGCGAGATGCAGGGAGTTGTGGATCGACTCAGCTTCGTCTCACCTTAACAGCTACGCAGAAGATGAGATGACCTGGGGGGAGCTGCACAAACGGCTCAGCCCTGGGTTGCCTGAACACCGCACCATGGTAAGAACCCAGGCCTGAGTGGCACCTGCAGTAATCCCTTACCGAATGCCCTGAGCACCATTCCACTGCTATTCAATGTGGACTAATGGGCCATCACAGCACCAGGCTAAACAAAATTATCCACTCAGAGAGAGTCCTGCCCCCACCCATCAAATCAGGAGATAAAAAACGTAAGGTTTGGGCAAAAATGGGGCAGTCTTTCCAACGATACAGCTGGGCTGTAGGGGATTCTCTCCCCCCTTGTGCAGGATGCTGCACAAGGTAACTTCCCAGGGATGGAGAGGCCTTACCTGAGAGAGGGTAAGTGATTAAGAAACATACGTATGGTGTTTGGCATGCTTTAAGATTGTGATTAGTGCACTCTTTTCAAGGTATTAATATCTAGCGTGCCCGTGGTTTAGAATTGCAATAGTGCGTTCCTCCGTTGTATTCATAAAAATCTGCACTAGTGGCGTATTGGACCTGTGAGTGAAGTTCAAATATATTGTTAATTTGAGCCTTACGGTGAAGTCTAATTTGAACCTCACAGTGAAGTCGCTCACCGCCACAGTGTTAGAGCGAGTAAGATCCACCAAGAAAAAGATGACCAGTCTTCCACTGGATCAAGAGTCTGATTTGATCTGATACACCCCGCAGCCATGTGTTTGTTAAATCCAACCTGAGGAAGGGAGCGGGAGCATAGCTGGAGGCAGCGTAGGGGACCAATCCTGCCTGTGACAGGCTGCAGTGCGATCATATCAAGTAAAACATAAAACCGCAGCCAAAATGCACGTGCAACATCTGGAAAATGCAAAAATTGGAGCAACCATGGCACTTGGCCCTGACGATGGCCCTGAAGATCATCCAGAGGATGAGAAGTGTTGCTAGAAGTCTTGCTATGGAGTGGACAGACTCAGATCTTTCCAGGGTTGGACATGAGACAGAATTGGTATGAACATGACGGAGGTGTGCAGAGGAGCTGTTGAGCTGGCAGCTGGCTTCTCCTGCTTCCAAGGAGAACAAGCAAAGAGCAAACACTCTTTTTTGCACGGACGGGCGGCGGGGGATGCCGACGTGAAACGCTTAGCTGTATAGAGATAAAACTCCATAGAATCACAGAATCATGAAGGTTGGAAAAGACCTTTAAGATCATCAAGTCCAACTGTCAACCTAACACCACCATGCCCACTAAACCATGTCCCAAAGTGCCACATCTACATGTTTTTTGAATGCCACCAGTGATGGTGACTCCGTCACCTACCTGGGCAACCTGTTCCAATGTTTGACCACTCTCTCCGTAAAGAAATTGTTCCTAATATCCAGCCTAAACCTCCCCTGGCACAACTTGAGGTAATTTCCTGGTGTTCTATTGCTAGTTACTTGGGAGAAGAGACCAACCCCCACCTCACCACAACCCCCTTTCAGGTAGTGGTAGAGAGCGATAAGCTAAGCCACTCTTCTTCATAGGCACCACCTAAAGACGGGACCCATCTGATAGCAAAGCTTTTGAACTGTCAACGGGTTCAGGCTGCACAGGCTGGAGAGGACCACAGTGACCATCCATTTGTTTATACAGCTATTGATGGTTTAATAAGATTATCCTTATTTTATGTTTTATTTAAGAAAAAACCCACACCTCTCTCCTTTTCCCCTTATGCCAAAATATAACCTGGCAGCTCTTCCTTCACCCCCCCTAATAGATCTGTCATCTAAAACCACCCAACAGTGCCCCAAAATTTTTGTGACTTTTTTTTGCAGAAGAGATGTCAGAGAAGCTGGCAACTCCGAAATCAACACCCTGACACAAAAACCTGCCTCAGCAGCAGCCTCCAAACTGCTGTCGGGGAAGATTATTAATAAAGCAATTAATTAAAGTTGTCTTCATGCCAGCTGAGACTTCCGTTAATAACACGCGGAGCTGGTAACGGGTGAACCTAAGTGAATGCTAAAGACATATAAGCCCATCGGTGAGGTGTGACACAGCCCCAGAATGAAATTACTATTTTACACATTTACTTATATATCAACTTAATATAAAATTATTAATATATATACATAATTTATATATTAACGTGTGGAGTTAGCCTGCGTTCATATCGATGCTCTTTTTTTTTTTAATGCTGACCTTGTCTCCAGAGAAAGCTTAAAAATATCGATGAGCACTCCTATAGCTTTATCTTTAGATAAAATTCCTTTCTTAATTTATTTAAAGAAAAAACAACTTAAAAATCCTGCATGCTAACAACGATGAGTCAAGTAACGAGCTCTCATATTCCGAATTTCCTTGGCTCACTTTATTCCTTGGGTCTTGCTTCTCACTTGTTTCATATTTTATCAAAGTGAACGACACCAACAGCATCGAATTAACAAAGTCTGGCATGTTGCCACTGTGTTAATTGACTTCCAAAATAAATTGCGGCCCCGCTCCTCCTTCTGGGGCTTTGAGAAGTTCAGTCTTTGCAGTAGGATGGTTCCTCCTCTTGCAGGATCCTCATTCAGGAGTTCCCTGGTCTTGGGACCACCACAGAGGTCACAAACCCCTCAAGTGCAGGTAAAGTAGACCCTGAAGTACCTTGCGGTGAAGGATTTTAAAACTGAGCACTCTCGGCTTTATATTAATTAAGTGTAGCGTGCTGTTTAAAACACTGAATTTGGTCTGATCACCAGGTGTACGAGCAACTTTGGGTGCTGTGCTTTCATGGACTGGTAGAAAATTGAGCGTCTTCGTTCCTGAATCACTTCTGAAACTGGAATTTGCTTGGGTTTTAGTGTGCGTTTGTTTAAGAGCCCTGAAGTTTTAACTCGATTTAAATAATCTTCATAGCTGTAACTTGTCTTTGATCAGAAACCACTGAGACAGGAAAAAAATAATCCCTTTGTTGTTTGGTTTTTTTTTTTTTCTATGGGTTTATTGTGGCTTGTAGTACAAGTAGTGCTTGAGTTCTTTGAGTAAATACTCTTAACGATGGCTTATGCCTGTATTTTATGTAGCGGTTACTATGGGATTGCCACCATCGTTTCGTCGATTTGCTACATCAATTAACCTACGTCCTAATGACGGGAGGTTTACCAAGATTAAACTATGAGTAATGCAACTGGGAGGAATTCACCTTTTCCAGCCTCAACCACCAAGGTGGGCACCTCCGACCCTGCCTCCACTCCGGCTTTACAGCTGGTTCCATGGGGGTGGATAACCTTGGCCTGCTCGTGTGCCCACCATCACCCCAGGCTCCTCAGCTGCCCGTGATCCCCTTACCCCAACCATGGGGCTCCTGTCACCCACCACCCCACTTTGTTCCCCCGGCCTTGTCACCCTCCTCGCACCCGCGTGTCCCCCCTTGGGCCTCTCGCCCGTTGCCTGGCAATGCTGCCATGCACTGCGGCCTAGGCCGCCATGTTAGGCCGGCTCCCCAAGGAAAGCCAGCCGCTGGTGTTCCACAGCTCTCCTCAGGAGAATTGCAAAAAAACCCTATAGCAACCTGCCCCAAAAGGACCATTTCTTGCTATTTTAAGATCAGCCCAAGGCTTGATGCGATGGAGAGGCCCAAGACGTAGCTGGGAGCAGGGGATGGGAGAAGGGCTGCTTGCTGCGCGCTGATGGCCATAAAATGGCAGCCTGAGCTGTGTGAATTGCCTCAAGCATGGCTGGAAGTAGATTCCTTGGAGAAATGGTGCCGATCCGTGGGTTTTGGTGATGCTGGCTCTCTTCCTCTGTCCCCCAAAATTGGAAATGAGCCTTAGAAATATCAAGGTGTTAGTGGTCTGTTGCTTTTTGTTTCACCTTTCTTGCTTGAACAGTTGCAGGGTTTTTAATATGTTGTATTCAAATATTTTTGAATTGCTGGGTAGTATCAGTGTTAAGTTGATGATGAGGATATCTATGAAAAAGTCTCAGCTAAGCATACTTTGAGGGCAGTGTAATTGTAGTTCTCCATTAGTATTGCTTATGAGGTCTCTCTAGAAGCTGCTTAGTTCAATTCTTAAATTAAGAGGGTTTTTTTTCCCCCATCCTTTTCCAGAGTTCCTTCATGACTCCTTTTTCTATAGCCCCTTGAGTGAGAAATAGGCTAAAAACATTCCAGACATCAGGTGTCATCTTCTACCACTTCTTCCTGTTTCAAGAACTGTGTTGCCCATTGTCAAGACAAAGTCTGTCTCTTGACTTTGGAGATTAGCTGCTGTGGCAAAGCAGGCAGGCTTCTTCTTCTTGTTGTTGTTTTCAGGCTTGGGTTGACTTTTCCATCCATTTTACCGGGCCACAGAGTAATCCACATCTCTGTGTGACACAACAACGTGAAAAAATTGGCTACAGGCCTTAACTGTGTGTTCTTGTCCTGCTTTAGGTGAATTTTCTCTCTGCTTAGCTGACAGCCACGTATGTGCTTACCGAGCATCCTTTCTCCGTGGAAAATTATTTTCTTTCCTGTCTTGTCAAGAGGATTGTGACCAACATGGTAATAAATACCTGCACCTTGAACTAGTAGCTGACTGTATAGAATGGTGTGTCCGTTGTTACCAAAGAAGTCGTCAAGAAAACCCTCTGACACTTGGTTTGCAGTTTTAGAAGGCGGGCATTCTTTATTGCAGCGCTGGGGATCGCTCCGCCACGAGTGCTCCAAGGGGTTAGCGAAGCACGTCGGTTTGTACACAGAAAAATCATCCCTATTCGTCAGATTCCCTGGAAAGGGCAGTCTTGGGGTGATGAGATCCCAGAATTCATTTACGTAGTCCAAGCACGCGCAGTAAAATCAGGGTTAGGGTCTTTTCACCCTCCGGTGGTCGTCCGCAGTCTTCCTCACAGTTGAAATTTGGGCTTCTTTTGTCCATATATAGTCATTGAATTAGCTCATCGGTCTTTCGGCCTCAGAATGTTACAGAGCGGGTCAGTTTTAAACTAGTTCTTTGGTGCTTATCTCGGCACGCATGTCCTGAGTTCCTGTTACCAGTGATTTACACAGGAAACCTAAGGAGCTTTCTCAAGGTCTGTTTAATCCTGTCAGGCAAGAAGTGACATGTTTAAGGTCTTAGTCAGGGATTTAACCCGTTCACCATCAGCACGCAGTTGTGTGCGAGGTTGTCTGGTATTTATTTGCATTTTCTTACTTTTACTATTTAAGGAAGGCGTTTGTCATATTCCACTTGCTGTTCTGCATGATAAACTCGGCATAAGTATAGACCAGGTTGTTCCATGGTTTAACCGTAAGTGTTATACCAGGTAAAACCTTGCGACTTGCTGACTTGTGAAGACCCGTGACCATAAACACATATTAACTAAGGAGTGTGCGTGCACAAGCGAATGGAAGCAAAGTCGCTCAGTTTCCTGAATCTCTGTTGTGGAAAGAAGCTTCTGTACAAGATCAGTCTGAAAATTTAAGAATATTTATTGACTGAGATGATTTTATAGTTAGGCACCTTCATTATTACATGCAGAATTCAACATTATCTTTTTTCAGCTGTGATGAATTGAATTTATTGTACGAGTAAGCATTAATTTTGCAGCTGACATCTTTGTAACAGGTAAAGTGAGATACTCTATACAGTTTTCTATGATTTTTTTCATTCTTGGATAATGTCTGTAGAAGGATGACAAGAAGTTTGTGTATATCTCTTTACGAATGCTTGCGATGGATATCCAAACAAATAATCGCCACGTTCAACTTCTACGTTGAGTACGGTAAGTACAGAAAATGGTACAAATTTGATGCTTGACCTCATTCATCAGTCATTACTTGCTTTTTTTACTAAATTTAAAGCAAGCAGAGACTTTTATCTGCCAACTGTTTTGCTTTATAACAATTATACTGACTGATCTTGCTGTGTATGAACCTTTGAATACAAAGAAGGTTCAAAACCAAATTCATCCCAATGAGGCACCATTGAATTTACTATCCTGTCAAATGGGGAGAGGACCATTTGTCCTCTCCTCCTATTCTGTAGCTGCATAAACAGAAATGTTAAATGGATGTCTGTAAAGAATGTTTAATTTACTATTTAGTTACAAATATTTTTTATTGTAATTGCAGTGTAGTTTTGCATTGTGCTGGTGAAGGCTGAGTCCATGCTTCCCGGCTGGATAAAATGTGTACTTTCATACATTAATATTTGCATTTTCAGTCTAAACTCTGTGTTTCTTCTAGTTCCTAATACGTTCGTTGTGGAATTGTCTCAAAGATGGAATTATGCTCAATATTTTTAGCCCAAAATATTAACATTTTGGTTTTCACGTGAACACTTTTGGATTTTCTTTTAGGACTGTGTTTAAAGATGTAACACCCCAAAACAGGTTGGGAGAGGAAGACCACCTCAGTAGTGTATTGTATTAACAAACCATCCATGATCACATGCTTAACAAGGATTTCTTGTGGTACGGCCAGAACATTCCACCAAACTAGAATTCTTGCATTTTCTGGCCTTTAAGTGCTCGTCAGTGTAACCTTGTTAATTCATGAAGGTATTTTATGCTATCCTACAATAGTACGTAACCATTTGTTCCAGGTTTAAAGGAATTTGTTTATCCTTCAGTAAAATATCAGCGAATACGGACTGCTAAACATTCCTATCACGGAGCCAAACATCAATTCCCCTTTCTAACCATGGAATTCCTACAGCTTACTGTAAAGATGTTATTAAAAAGAGCTCAAAAAAAGGTCTTTCAGGCTTTCTTTGCTATTTCTATTTTATACTTTTATGCATGCCCCTGTGCTGCCTTGAATTCCAGAGCTAGAATATAAGGAAGTGCCATTAAAACGCAAATGTTGAAAAATAGTTGTCTTTTTGGAAGATACGAATGGCTCTAATTATATCACAAATTCTTATAAACGTTCTCTACAAGTTCATCCCATTTACCTTTAGGTACCTAAAACTTAGGAATGTATTTGTTCTTATCTGTGTACAATGTTCCACGCCATATTTTGCTAGATGCGATGTACAGCATGGCTGCTTTTGATTTTTGGATTAATTATTTGAAATAATTAATATTATATTAATATGTTATTTAATATATTAATATTAAAATAATTAATAGTAGTAAATAGAAAAGCTTTACATATCTTGACAGATTTTTAGATAGTGTGAAGGAGGAGAAATATAATTTACATGTCCAGGCTGCAGATACACCAGTAGCTGAAAGAACATCTCTCAATTACTGGAGAAGACGAAAAGGTATCAGCAAGCCATCAGAGATTCCTACTAACAGCCCAGCATTCACAGGTAAATGTCCCAAATTGACAAATTCTTTTGCATCCTTAGGAATGCTCATAGACTGTTGTCAGTTGTTGCAAGCCAGGAATGTTTATTTTTTGTGATTTTTTTTTTTTTTTTTTGATTAGTCATCTTCATTTCAACATAGGAAACCCCATGTTTATTCATTTGTGCTAGGCTCTAAGACTTCATCCTTAAAACTCCAACATTAAAAATTGCACAAGACGAACGCATTTTTATTGGCTTTGTTGTACTAGTCAGCTCTCCAAAGTGTAGGAGAGTTCCATTTTTCTTTATTTACATCTTGATTTTTCTCTGATTTTCTTTGCCTAGGGTTACATGAAAGAGCTCCCCTAGGGCTAGTGGATACGTCTTTACTAGATACGGAAGACGAAGTGAATTACTGGATTTTGCCACTAGATCTGGTGGCAAAATATCCCGTACTAGTTAATGACAACAGTTTGCTGTGGCTGCTTGAGAATGCAGCTCTGATCGAGTGCGAGTGCGGTGCGTTCTGCTTCATAGGTAACTGCTCTTTTTTTTAATTACTTTGACATTAATATAAAACTGTTTCCGTCTATGTTGTTAATAATTCTTTAAAGGTCAGAATCTTTTAATCTTTTGGTTTTGCTGTCTGCCAGTTTTACTGCCCTGTAATCAGTCAAGAAACCAAAACCTCTACCAGGTGGCTTCCAGTATACATGTACCTAAATTAACCCACTTATGGCCCTACTTATTTGGGTTTTATTAATCCAGCAGTTTTCTGAACCAAAAAGCATTCATGGTACGCATCAGGTACCAGAACTGCTGTGGAAAAATCAGTGATTGACAAAGCTTACACGGTGAGTCTAAATTTCTACTCGATCTTCTATCTTTTCATTTGGAAAAATAGCTTAATAATAGTTTCATAACTTTCTCACTAGTAAAAAAACCGTGTTTCATTCATTGAATAATCTTCCACCTTCAAAAAAAGACAAGTACTTCTCAAAAGTATGGCAGGATGGCATACGTCCTCCCATGAGATAGGATTTCATCCTCTTTGAGCTCAGCTGAGATGAGGGAGATGTGAAATGGCTGCAATTTTGCTCTGCCTGTCCTCTGATGTTAGCATATGGGACAACACCGGTTTAAATGCACGGTGGGATGGGACTGTGCGGGGCCAAACACGGATCTCGTGGGATGCTGTGATAAAACTAACCTAATTCTATGTATCCCCTATCGCTTATGCTGCGTCCTGTCTCCTCCAGCATAAACCTTGGCTTTTAGGATTGTGTTTTCAAAGACCAAGTGTTCCCTGCTGGCTGTCTCAGCTGTGTGTATGTGAATAGTAATACTGACGGAAATAACCTATTTTTGCTAAATTTGAGCAGTGGACAGAAGAAGTCAACACACATTTCCTGTGCTTTATTGTCAAGTTAACTTTCTTTGCACAGAGAAGATGATGTTGCCTGTTAACTTCTCCAACCGAGGTGCTGTGGGGAAAGAAGTTGTAATTCTGGGAATCCTGAGCTCATAGATGCTGTGAAGAGCTATAGAGGTAATATAATGTACGTAGCTATATATGTGCTTCCTTATATGCGCTGGTTTTAATATTATCTTGTGAAATTGGGTGTTTGAAATGGAAATTATAGTAATATGATCAACACTGAGGTGAGTAGTCTTAGCAACTCATTTCCATAAAATGTTGAAAACGGTAGGAAATACGGCGGTGATTATTAACCACTGACCTTCTGGGGCGCAGTCTTGACCTCATTTCCTTGCAGGCAGCTCCTCCGCGGTGTCCCCCACCCTGGCAGGGGCTGGGGGGCGGTGGAGGGGTCCCCGCTGCGCTCCCGGCTCTACACCGTGGCACTGGGGCTGCTGGTCAACTACCTGGATTCGGGTCCGGGACAGCTCCGCGTGGGCAGCGACCTGGGCAGGAGCTGCCTGCACCTCTCTGGCGACGGCGTCCTCTTCCAACACGCCAGGTACCTCCCTGACATCATATAGGCACTATCAACAATATCTAATGGGGTTTGTAGTTGAAAAGGGGTCCTGTTCTCAGCAATATTTAGTATTTGTAGTATTCATTTTCAGCTAAACTATAATTACAGGAGTTGGCATTCTTCTATTGTGTTGTAGGCTGGTAAGCCTAAAATCCCAAAGTAGTATAAGTAAACTTTTTAATGATCACGTGTTCTTAAAAACTTAAGATTTTACCACTCATTTGGAAAACTTTGTAAGGGATTTTCAAAAGTGTTTGGGTACAAGGTTTTCAGAAAAGTCACGCTGCTATGTCTAGTCCAAAAATGTAGACTTCTGAATACTGTGTTTGAACTTGGTCCTTTGAGACCGACTTCTCCATATTGTTAGCATTATTGCTCAGACTTACCAGTGTACTGGTTTAATAAAACCCCAATTGTATAGGAAAATGGCTCCTTAATGAATAATTAGCACCTCTTTGCTGAAATTGGTAAAAATGTAAAGGTAGGGGCCAGATATCTTTGCTGTGACAGAGGGATTTTTTTTAAATGCAGACACTCATTAGGTGAGTCATAAACTAGCCATTAAAATGCATATTTTTAATTCTCTCTACTGAAAAGTGTGTACCATTCTCTGCTGCTTGTGCTTTGAATTTGAAAACCAGAAGAAATCACGATGAATCGGTTGGTCGTGATTCAAAGTTGCCATGCAATTAGATGCTCAACCACACATATTTCCGTCAACCGCAAATTGAAAAACTTCCTGCACCTTTAACCACCTTTACATTTAGTACAAACAGATAACACCCAGTCTGTAAAGGTTGATAGAAGGACAACAGGAAGGTCAACCATGCAGTCAGCTCGTCTCTACCCCTCACATCTTGTCTCCACTTGCTGTTGGCATATTGAATGACCCAATGTAGGAGAAATACCATCATAAAAGCTTTATTCAAAACTACTGCAGATCATGATTTGATGGCTCCATTGCAATAACTTTATTTGTCAATGTTGGATTGTTCTCAATACAAAACTATTACGAGCAAAGCTCAGTAGATGAAAAAAAAGAAAATTTTTAGGGGAATTTGTATTTCCTGACTTGTACTCATTAAAAATAAGCAGTAAAAAATATAAAGCAAGGATAAAATGCTTAGTGATTCCCTCTCCTTTTGGATAGGAATTGGCTGGGAACTTGCTGACTTCCACTTACTGAAAATATTTCTGAAATCCAGGAGCTCGGTGCTTATTTGGACAAAAGGGACACCACATACGAGCCAATGAAAGATGCTTTAAAACGTTATCTGAAACAACAGATGCCAGCGGAGAGCAGAGATTATAGGAAGTCAAGATTTCTCAACAACTCTCTCACTTTAAATCAGAATGAGCAGTACTGCCTGGGTACAATAATCAAGTCAATGATTATTGAGGGGATTGTTAAGATACAAAAATAGCCTGGAGGTCCCACTGTTTGGTTTTTGTGTTTGGTTTTCCAAAGATCTACTGTTACCCCGTTGCTTTATCAACTGGCTGTTGCCAATAAGTGAGTACTAGAGTGGTAACATGAGGTTGTAGGTGAAATACAGAGCAAGTCTACACTGGATTTAGGTAATACTATTCATAGTTTTGGATAATTTTACTTGATAAACTTGCGAGTCTTATTCATGACTGAACTAATTTGCTAAAGCCAGTTCCTTCAAGCTTAGGCAGTCCAAGTTACTCTCATCCAAACACGTTCAACCTTAAAGATAGCAAAGTTTCTTTTGCTCTCACTTCTCTGATGTGGGACTGTTCTTACAACTCTTGCTATTAAACTAAGGAATCTCTTTCTAACTTCCAGCCCAAGTGGCATTCACAGCCACATTTTGCTCTTGCTAAAACTGACTTTTAACTTAAATGCTGTTTCCACTTTCTTTTATACCTTCTTCTCCTCTCATGCGTCTATGGAAAAATCATGACGCTTTCTATCAACCTTCATTGTGGCTATTTAACAAGAGTTAATATGTTCCTCCGACCTCTTTTCACCTATTCCCATTTCCCCATATTCATAGAATTTAGGCCAGAAGAGGTCTCGGGAGGTCATGTAGTCCAACTCTCTGCTCAGAGCAGGATCAGGTAGGTCGGGTTGCTCAGGACCTTGCCAAGAAAAACTCTTAAGTATCTCCAAGTATGGAGATCCTTCAGCCTTTCTGGACTCCTGTTCCAGTATTTGACTACCCTGTTCCAGTATTTGACTACCCTTGTATGACTATTTATTTAATTAGCACATCTAATTTCCTATGTCCCAACTTTTTTTCCATTGCCTCTTGCCCTAGGACTTTGTACCTCCAAGAAGACTCTGGCTCTGCCTTCTCTACACCTTCCTGCCTAGTTGTAGATAACGATAAGATCCTCCTCCATCTGACCTGTTCTTCATAAGGCTGAAGTTCTCTCTGCCTCTTCTGCTATGCCCACGTGCTCAAGGAGAGATATACTTAATCACACTCTGCACAAGCTAATCCAGTTTAAAACTTCCCAATATTTTAAAACTTCCCAATATTTTAAACTACACTATTACTAATTCTGCTGGAATTGGTTCCCTCAGTGACATCCTACAGTCTCATTTGTAGTTCCTTGTTCCATTGCCCATAATCCAGGAGGAAGCAGTTAAGGACCTGTTAAGCCACCTGGGCATCCACAAGTCTATGGGGCCTAATGGGATCCACCCGAGAGTACTGAGAGAGCTGGTGGAGGAGCTTGCCAAGCCACTCTCCATCATTCCTCACTACAAGAAGGATGCTGAGGTGCTGGAGCATGTCCAGAGAAGGGCAACAAAGCTGGTGAGGGGTCTGGAGCACAAGTCTTATGAGGAGCGGCTGAGGGAACTGGGGGTGTTCAGTCTGGAGAAGAGGAGGCTGAGAGGAGACCTCATCACTCTCTACAACTACCTGAAAGGGGGTTGTGGTGAGGTGGGTGTTGGTCTCTTCTCCCAACTAACTAGACATAGGACGAGAGGAAATGGCCTCAAGTTGTGCCAGGGGAGGTTTAGATTGGCTATTAGGAACAATTTCTTCACCGAGAGGGTGGTCAAGCATTGGAACAGGCTGCCCAGGGAGGTGGTGGAGTCACCATCTCTGGAAGTGTTCAAAAAACGTGTGGATGTGGTGCCTCAGGACATGGTTTAGGGGACATGGTGGTTCTGGATTAATGTTTGGACTTGATGATCTTGAAGGTCCTTTCCAACCTTGGTGGTTCTGTGATTCTGTGATTGGTGGCAATCTCCTTGAGATCAATGAGCACGGACATCCCTTTGCACAAACTTCCTGGTTCAAACGCCAGCTTCTAGGATCCTAATCGTATTTCCTATTGTTTATTTGCAAGTCTGGCTGCTTATTTTGCAGCAGTGACCTTACTTCCAGTTTACTCCACCCTTTGTGTAGGGGATGACTATCCTTCCAGTTTTGAGCCATCAGAATATTTCAGCAGAATAAAGTGAAGGAGGCTGATGTTCAAAGTATTCATCCCTGCCCCATATGAAAAGCGTGTATGCAGAAAGGAGTGAATTTTATCAGTTCTTAGACAGAATTCTAACCCTTGAGAAAGAGGGTTTGATCTTAGAAACAGCAGCTAATGAGTTCTGTGGTGTTATTGTGTAGCCTGTTGGGTAACACATGCTAGAAAAATAACTCTGACTCAAATGTCTTAGCAGTAAATGACGCTTCAGTTGTACATAGGTTATGGAAGATGGATAATCCCAAGACAATAGCTACATCAGACACGCGTATGCTAGTTTGCTTGTTTAGAGAGAGCAGAATCTGTTTATATCATTAGCCACAGCCCTCTAAATAATTTTTTAGCGTGACTTGCCTATATCTTCTGTAAAGGCCTGGGCGAGTGTAAGAAACACAATTCTCCAATCTGGAGCCCTTTTCAAAGTTTGCTATGTTTAGTTTCTTTTTTTTAAACATTTTTTTTTTAATACAGATGTATCTTGATTTCCCTAAAACAGCATCCTAGACCTTACTGACTATAAATAGTAATCTGACCTATACTATTAAAGACTTCAACAGAAGCTTTCCCAGATCTTTGTTGCTACACGAAGGTAGGATGTGGGTTGAATCCAGACTAAAATATATCCAAAGCTGTTACATCATACCTGATCCCTGTGCGTAAGAGCTCTCTGAGGCTTACACCTGCCCTGATAACTGTCATTTGAAAGGAAAAAATGCAGCGGGGTTCCTTGCAAAGATGGGGAATGATGCAGTAGCTCTATTCCAGGTTGCCCTGGAATTCCACTCGCTTTACACTTGCTGACAAGCTGAGTCTTCACTTTCAAAGACCTTTTAGGTTTTCCCTTTCTTTCCAGTGGAAATCAATTATTTCTTTCCGTGGCAATGTAAGAGTATACTTCGATTCAGCTACTTTAGGTGCCATAAATGAGCAAACGTGGCTAGGCGAATGCCTGTAGCCTTCTTGCTATTATTTTAAATCGATCGAGGAGAGGTGGTTTGGCTGCAGCAGGGATGGACCGAGTTGCCCGCTGCTCTGACGTTATAACCTGACTGTTATAACCTGACTTGCCTTTTGATTGATTTCACTAGAGAAAGCACAAGAGTTCCAGCTCTGTGTGCATAAATACACTCTATTAACCTCACCCTTTCAAAGAATTATTGTTATTCACAATATTTTCATGTAAAAGCCACTGGTTTATTACTTTTGTAGCTGTAACAAAATAATTACTACTTGCAGTTATTTTAATTGTTGCTTTTCCATTTGTTACTCCATCTCTAGGTGCAGACTGGACAGCAGAAGTATCCATATGCTCACTGCATCAGACTGTGAAAGTTTACGTAGGAAGTAACTGGTATGAGACTTACTGACTTTACTGAAGGTATGGCTAATTAATCGTCTTTGGATTGCCTTCACCTGAACCTTCCTAGACAGAATTCGTAATTCTACAGACTAGAATCTATATTTCCAGTAATAAGTATTATTAGAATGGCTTTGACCTGAAAACTTGGAATTACCAGAGCTTCAGAGGTAGACTGGGCATTTTATACTGAGGGAGGTATGTTCAAGTACCTGAGGGAAATAAATCTTGGACTTCTGGGCTAATAATATAAGTAGAGTTGATGGAAGTGGATTAATTCTTTCACTGAGAAAAGAAAAATCCTGTTTGGATTTCTCTCCCTATATCATTAACAGTGGAAATACGGTCTTAAATGTATTTTTATTTCTGTAGTACCCAGAGCTGTTGTCAAATTACAATGTCTGTTGGATCATGCATGGTCAACATCTTCTAATCCATGGAGATGGGCAAGTGTTTCGGCACGTTCTCAACTTCCCAAGACTTGGGAAATTGTTTTTGCCAGCTGAATTTAAGTAAACAGAGTGAATGTGTTTCTTTTTTATTATTAGATGGCTGTAGGGGAAGCGAGCGTGGGGATTTGTGTTCTGATTTTCATAGAAATACCATCCAAAAGAATTATGACTTTTCCTTTTAGTCCTGAAGTAAGCTATTCTACCTAAACATCAATTATTGGGATTTAGAGATTGGGAGAGATGTTTTTGTTTCAATGTGTATGCCTTTATTTTAATGATCAATATGCCAGACACTTGCACCGCAGGGTGTATCACAGATTGGTGCGCTGTGTGCACGCCTCTAGCAAAAAGGAAGATGTGTTTTATTGATGAGATCCTTGCATCCCTCTTCAGATTGGTCTTTTTTTTTTTTTTTTTAAGTGGCAGGGATAGCTAAATCTGGCTAGTCCAGCTGAAAAATACTCCACCTGCCCCCTCTACTGGTATCTCTGTTCTCCTGCTGAAAAATATATCTCCCAAAACTGCAGCCATACAGGCATGGACGAACATGGGGTGCCTAAAGAGGAGAGGGCACTCTCCCTCCATACACATATCACTCTTAAGTCTCTAAACCTCATCAAACACCAGAAATTGAGGTGGCTTAAACACTCAGTCTCCTACGGGTATTCCTAAAATATTCCAACATATTTCACTTGTCCCCGAGATTGCCCAGAACCGACCTCTTGGTGTTACGGCTTCTTGCAGCCATTTCCCTGGGACTGATGCATCTCTTGCTGCTTTTTTAGGACTTTTTTTGCATTCAGCAATGAAGGTCTGCCCGGCATCAGAAGATCTCTTGGTGTCTTCAGTTCTTGAAGCCCTTGTTCGCCTACTAGAAACAATCCAACAAACCTTCACCGCAGATCAACAGCTGATGTGGTGATCTCATGCTAAAAATTGCCATTTTTAGCATGTTTAGCTGTTTCCCAGAGGAGTATGTATGTTCATTGTCTTCCCCAAAGTCAACAGAGATGTTACACCATTCTTTAATGGAAGAACTGGTTGCTTTCACGTCTGTCATCAAAGGCATAGGCAGCCAGATGTCGGACGCTGTGGTTATATATACGAGCGAACTAAGTATGTCTGGGAACACTTCTGGTTGTGAGGCCAGCCGCCTTTCCGCCAGTGATCTGCTTTAGCCTCCCGGAGACGGTGGCTTCACTCCTCCTGTCCACAGCAAACAGCTCCAGGAACGTCTGAACGGCCAAACCATCCCTGGGAATTGTTGGAAAGAGTGTAAATTGGGTAGGACCAAGCACAACGCTAGTGGCTTCTTAGCAGAGATAATCACGTTCTAAGGCGAAGAGTATTTCTGGGAATGGTGGATTTCCTAGTAGCCCATCTAACCCGTGAACCCTCTTTTTTTCCATATTGCCATATTCCAACTTTTTTCCAATTTCCATAGGGATTCCCTGTGGAAAATGCCACGATGAGTTTTCTACATGAGAAAAGTCCATGACTGTCACAGAGTAGAGTAGGATTCCTGCTTCTCAAAATCGGGTTTTATCAGCAATACCCATGGTTAATTAAAGAAGGGAAAAAAAAGGGCAGGGGGGGGAGAGATTTTCACTTAACTTTAGAAGGGCAATAGCTGGAAAAACTATTGAAAATAGCAAGTTTCACAAAGATTCAGAGGGGTGCTGCTGAACACCTCTGCTTTAGAAGCTCATTTCTGTTGCACCTTTTCGAAAATGTGTCGTCTAATTTGGGATTCCTGACATAAAATTCCGACTCTGCGGAAGTCAATGTTAAAATTCCTATATTTCAATAAACTCAGAATTTTTTTCTCATTGTTTGCATGCCAGATGTGAAACACACAAACAAACAAAAAATGGTTGGGGTACTTTTCAGTATTTAAAAAGATAGGCTGTTTGTCCATTCTTTAAAAGTCAGTTGTGTGAATGCATCTTTCATTTTGTGTAGCAACTGCCTAAGCTTCCAAAATTAATATGTATTTGGAAAAGATAATCTGGTAAGATAGTTCTATGGTGATTTTACAGTTAAGCTTCTTTACAACTTACAGAGAATGACCTGTCTTTTGCCAAGAAGCAGCGGACTACCAGATCCCTTCTCTTTTAGAGGCACTTCGTCACTCTGATGCGTACAGGTAGATAAAAATTCTTTTCTTTTTCTTGTCTAGCGCGTAATATCTTTTCAACCAACCTAGCAGTATTTGCCCTTTGAAAGGAGCACGATTTTCTTGGTTCCCTCTGAAACACAACCACTGGAGGATGAGCAATCCCACTATCTTCTGGGCCATGTTTTTTTCCCGTCAGTTCTTTGGTTTCTGGGACAGTAACAGAATAGTCCTCAGTCAGGTCTCCAACAACCAAGGAAAAAGGGCATCTGAGATACCCTCCCCGAAGTCCAGATATTGAGAAGATGGCAATGCAGGCTGAAAACCCTTGTCCAGAGACACCAGACTGAGCAGAGACAGCCTGATTTATTATTAGCTTTGGCTCAGCCCTGGCTTTGCCAAGCCCCAGCTGGTTTCTGTAGACCCAAAGCAGGATTTGCAGAGTGTAGAATGGCATATTTTTAATGCAGAATCTCAACAAAGCACTGAGACCAGCTGGAATTTAAATGTAGAGAAATGAACGTTGAAAATAAGCCATAACTTTTTGTGTATTAATTCATCATAGAACATTTTCTCAGCGACTTATTTCTCCATTGTGTTCTGATTTTCATAGAAATACCATCCAAAAGAATTATGACTTTTCCTTTTAGTCCTGAAGTAAGCTGTCCTATCTAAACATAAACTACTGGGATTTAGAGATTGGGAGAGATGTTTTTGTTTCAGTGTGTATGCCTTCATTACTTTAAAAATAAGATTTGATGTTTTCCTAAAAGATACCTTGCTATTAAAAAAGGAATTAGCCTTCGGTGTTACCGGAGACCCAGCCTCATAATCGCAGTGGTCTTCTCTGGCCTTATAAAATCTGTGAACCTGCAAACACTAGTGTTTTTCTTTTCTACTGTGCTCATGAAAGGGATGGAAAAACATTAAAATGTAGACCTTTTGGAAAGTCCACCGAACTGAGACATTTCAACTCCTGAATGCAGAGTACTAGATGCCCTAGCATGGCCCTTCTCTTCAGTATTTTTCTGAGAGAGCTCTGGAAGTTAGTGGATTCCTACTTAGGCTGCACATGGACCATTTAGGCACTTTAAAGCCAAAATATATTTATTAAAATCTTCCCAGAAGCTGGTGGGTCACTGCAGCAGGTTCTGAAGCACCAAGACTGTTTGCATCAGGATTTCCAACCTCATTTTACTGCCGTAAGAAGTTGTAGGCATGCTAGTGGTAGCAACCGCTATCCCACCAGTGGTGACAGCAGTTCCCAGCTTTTACTGTAGATCCCTATGAAGAAGAAATCGTAACTGTCTCTTCCGCTCTTCCCCATCCCAGAGCAGGAGCCCAACCTCACATTCCTGTAGAGCAAGAGGAGGATGTCAGAGGAGCTCTGAAGTACTCTACATGTGAACGATGCTCTGTTACACTCCTAGGAGGTTTTAGCTAAGGACTAGCGCTGCTCTAACCTAGACTCCTCCAATGGTCCTTGGTGCTTTCCCAGCAAGAAAGGTGTCAGCATCTCTATCGTACACACCAAAGGCCTCTCTCAAAATCAGACAATTGGGGTTTTGTCCCAATTCTTCGCTAGGTCATTGGTCAGCTCCCTAGGCAATCTTAGCAAATCTCTGTCTACAGGAGACAGAGAGCAGCAGCTACTCCATCCTTCCAGAGTTGTTTCACCACCCAGCAACTGCTGTGCAGCTCAGGTAGGAGCTGCATTTAAGAGGACTCAAAATTCAATTTTGAAACCGTGAGTGGAGATGGTTGACCTGAATCTGACTAGCTTGCTCCCCAAAGCATCTAGAACCTCCTCATAAAAAGAGAGGAGGGGCAGAAAAAAATCTCCAAATACGATGTCAGGTGGACATGGCTTGGGTTGATCAGCAAGGCTTATAAATCCATTGGTCAAAGTGTTATGGATGCTGAAACAGGCAAGAAATCATTTTTGCCTCCTGTGTATCTGCAGCATCACGTCTGGGAGATTCCCATCATAGGTGGGCAATGAAAACTCCTGATCCTTTGCTACCCTCGTATTGTGTACTAGTGATAATTGTGAACTCCCCCCATTCCCCAGTAGTTTAAAAGTAACTCATAAAACAATGTGATGTACACGGATCTGTTGGTGACTGGAAGCTCCTTTTACAGGTTGACCAGTGGAAAAAGTTCTATAATAATTGTAAAAATTTTCCAGGTTATGGATCCAAAGCAATGAATTTCGCAATGAAGTTTATTGTCCGTGTAGAAGATTAGGTATCATGTCTTGGAATAAGGAGCTTGAGTTCAGGTTCAGCAAAGACCCAAAAGAAGTAAGGAGTATCCTGAGTGCTGGGTTTTTATTCTGTTTTTATCCAATTGTTGGGATATCTGCACGGCTCGGCCTTGAGAAGAAGGAGCTGTGGTAAACAGCTAAGAAGCAGCACTGTATAAGAAAAACAGGATGGAACCCGGACCACGTAGCAGTAACCGCAAGTAGGAGGAGTATGATAATGCAATCTTTAGGGCTAAGCCAATGATTGTAAGACAAGTATGCATAAGGTAGAACTTAGTGTATAAATATGGGTAAGGTTTTGCAATAAAGTTGAAGCTTGCTTTATCACTCATATTGAGTCGACTGCTTGCCTTCCCTCGCTCGTCGCAAGTGGCGCCCGAACAGGGACCCCATCCTTGTTTTTCACCGGACAGCGAGATCGGAGAAGCACTGGTAGCAGCGACCAGGGAGCAGAAGATCGGCGGACGCTGCCGCGGCGCGCCTGATCCGTGCTTGAACCCAGGATAATTAAGAAGGGGTTCGCCGTCTGAAAGAAGGCTACCCATGGGAAAAAGCTGCAAAAATAATTGACCGGATAATTAAGAAGGTCAACGTAGCGCGCAATGGAAATAGAGGTAGCATTCGAAATCTTAAAATGCTTTTTAGAAAAGCGGGGAGTAAGCCAATTAAAAGATCTGGCTGGGTTAATTGCGTTAGGGAAAGCGAAAGGGTTTTTTAAAGACCCTGAAAGTATGTTTGAAGTAGACGAGTGGCGTTCTTATGGAGATTGTTTGTGGGATCTAGTAATCGATGATGATAAATCAGCAAAAAAGTTAATGAAATCTTGGAGAGATGTTATTAATTGCATGAAAAGATATAAAGCTGAAAAGCAAATAGCTACAGCTGCCTCTGATCGGCTCGAGCAGTCCGATCCTGCCGCTGGACGTCTCACAGCAGGGGGTGACTATTTTTCACCTCCGCCTTCGGGAATTCCTGTTCCCGTCGTTCGCCGACCCTCTCATCCCCCTCCTGATCCACTGACAGAAAGGGCTTGTCCCTCCGCACCGCCGGCGGAGAGGGAGGGGGAGAGGGGAGGTCCAAGAGAGGAAGAGAGGGTAGACAGTAGCGGTCAGGAGACTGCTCAAGCTGATAGTCTTCTAAAGGCCACCCCCAAACCATCCCAAGCTCATCGACAGCTGCGTTTAGTGCGGATTGGTTGGGACAAAATAGCACGAGAAGCTGTTGAACAAAAAGATTTTGATTTATTAGATCAAATTAACCCTCAAGCCTTCCCGGTAATCTACCAGGTAGATAATGCGGGGGCTATGACTGGGGTGCATGACGCCCTAGATTGGAAAATATTAAATCAATTACGAAACACAGTTAATGAGTCGGGAGTGCATAGCGAGCCTGCAAGGCAAATGCTAAACTGTATCTGGGGTAGCGGGATGCTATGTCCAGAAGATACTAAGAACATAATGAGACTTATTTTGAAGCAATCACAACAATTACTTTGGCAAGCCCACTGGCAAAGACTTTGTGAAATATCTGCGCACTCGCCTCGAGCCCCAAATGATCGTTTGGCTGGAATAACTGTAGAACAGCTAATGGGTATAGGTCCTTTTGCCTCTGTAGAAATACAGATGCAAACTGGCCCAGACGTGTTGTTAGAATCTATGAAGTTAGCGCGAGAGGCCTTGCAGAAAGTTAAAACTGCACCAGTTACTCCCTCATATATGTCAATTAAACAAGGGAGAGAGGAGCCTTTTGCATCTTTTGTAGATAGAGTCACAGACGCTATTAACCACGCAGATATGGCAGATTTTATGAAAGGACCTTTGCTGAGACAGTGTGTATTAGAGAATTGTAATACTTACATGAAGGGCATCCTTGTCACCTTACCCTTAGACGCCAGCATAGAAGTCATGTTAGAGCGAATGAGTAGAGTTCCTGTAGGAGCTCAAGCCGTGTTAGCTGAGACAATCAAAGAACTAGGGGAAAATTTAGTCAAAGCGCAGGGACAGGCGTTTGCAGCCCTTGCCCCACTGAAGCCTCCGGATGCCCACCAAAGCAAGACGACTGGCCGAAGAGAGTATAAGTGTTTCCGATGTGGCCGCCCAGGACATATCCGCCAACAATGTCGGGAGCCACAAGTGTGGTGCCAGAACTGTCAAATGAACAATCATAATACTACAGCCTGCCGGCGTTCGGGAAACGGGAAACTGAGCGCCAAGAGCCGCAGCGCGCCGACACCAATTGCGGCTCCGGTCACCTTCAGACCAATGGCAGCCCCCAACCAAATAACAGTGCAGAGAAATCAGACGCCATTGCCCAGCTTCGACCAGCAACCCAACTTCGACCAGCAACCAGGGGGAGCCTCGGACTGGATCTGGCGACAGCAGTAGATGTCACGCTAATTGACGACCGGCCGCAAAAAATTGCTACAGGAATTAAAGGACCCATAGTTATCAATGGACAATCTCATGGAGCGTTGTTGTTAGGGCGATCATCCAGTGGTCTCCAAGGACTTTTTATATTACCAGGAGTTATCGATTGTGACTTTACAGGAGAATTCTATATAGTTGTACAAACAAACTTCCCACCAGTTCATATCCCAAAGGGAAGCCGCATCGCCCAACTTGTACCGATCCAACAATTAACTCAACAGATGGCAGCGGAGACCGCTCAATTTCGTGGATCAAGTGGATTTGGATCTACAGGAGGACTGGTAATGTTAGCTATACCAATGAACCAGCGCCCACTCGCTCGCGTCACACTTTTACATGGAACTGATAAAAAACAGCTATCAGCACTTTTAGACACGGGTGCCGACATTACCATCATCGCCAACAACCAGTGGCCTAATCACTGGCCTTTACAGAATGCAATAGGGGGAGTAGAAGGAGTGGGAGGAACGGCATCTGTTCAGCGCAGTCAACAAAGAATACACATTGTCATTGATGGGAGAATTGCATCAATTTATGTGACAGTTATGCCCCTACCAACAGGAGTTAACGCACTTATTGGACGAGATGTGCTGAATCAATTAGGAGTTATTCTTACTACAGAACCACCTTTTTAGGTACGGTCACTGCCACGTGGACTTTCCCGATCCCGTTGAAGTGGCTAACAAACGAGCCTGTATGGATCAGGCAGTGGCCGTTGAAAAGGGAAAGTCTGCAACAAGCACATCTGTTGGTGCAAGAGCAACTGATGCAAGGTCATCTCAAACCTTCTACCAGTCCTTGGAATACACCCATATTTGTAATCAAGAAAAAATCCGGAAAGTATCGACTACTTCATGATCTGAGAGCAGTGAATCAACAAATGCAAGCTATGGGAGCCCTGCAACCAGGCCTTCCAAATCCGGCCATGTTACCCACAGGATGGCATCTTTTAATAATTGATCTGAAAGACTGGTTTTTTTACAATTCAGCTGCACCCCGATGACACTCAAAGATTTGCCTTTACCTTACCAGCCATCAACAGAGAAGGGCCTGATTTGCGGTTTGAGTGGACTGTATTACCTCAAGGCATGAAAAATAGTCCCACCTTATGTCAATTGTTCGTTGATGCAGCTTTAAAGCCTGTTCGAGAGGCATGGCCCCAAACAACTATCTATCACTATATGGACGATATCTTGTTTGCACAAGATCGACCTTTTTTGATGCAACAAGAAACATTTTTACAACAGCAGCTTCAAACTAAAAATCTCATGATAGCAGTAGAGAAAATCCAGCGGTCTCCAGTGTGGAAATACCTTGGCTGGAACATCAGTGAATCACAAGTGAGCCCACAAAAATTAACCATACGAACAGAGATTCACACCTTAAATGATGCACAAAAACTATTGGGTGACTTACAATGGCTGCGTCCTGTGGCAGGAATTACAAATGATGAGTTAGAGGTCTTACGTCCCTTATTAAAAGGAACCAATCCAGCCAGCGTCGTCACACTGACAGAGCCACAAAAAACCATGATTCAAGAACTCAGTGCCCACATCGTTGACCGAGCAGTGGATCGTACTGACCCTGACTTACCTGTGGACTTAACCGTTTTGCACGGCCCTACACATTTTATTGGTGCACTCACGCAATGCAAAAAGAAAAAGGGGGAGACTGTGAGAGTATTAGAATGGATCTTTACCGGAATGCAACCAAAGACTACAATTCAAGAGAAGACACAAAATTTAGCGGAAATTATCCGGAAAGGGAGATCACGCATCTTACAAATTACCGGAACAGAACCAAATGTTGTGTATTTACCAATACATAGAGAAGATCTAGAGTGGGGGCTACAAAGATCGCCGGCATTACAGTTGAGTCTACTGAGTGAAGCTCTAGACATTAAGGTAGAGTCACTAAAAGCACCTTTGTTAAAATGGATTAGTAATAATGATTGGATAGAGCGGCCGAAACGCAGTGAACGACCTCTATCAAATGCTGTTACGATATACACAGACGCAGGAAAAAGGTCACGAAAAGCGACAGCAACGTGGCACGAAGATGGTCAGTGGAAACATCAACTCCTTTAAGCAGAAACAGGTGATTCCCTACAAACATTAGAATTGGCTGCTGTTGTTTGGTCATTCCTGCAATGGATGCACAAGGAACTGAACATAGTAACTGACTCGATGTATGTAGCGGGTATCGTAAATCGCATTGAAGACGCTCAAATCAAGGAAGTGCAGAACCTGCGGCTGTTTGAGCTACTTCGACAACTGCAATCAGCCATACAGCAACGCACACTACCTTATTGTATCATACATATCAGAAGCCACAAGTGGTCTGAGGGACTTGGAGAAGGGAATGCACGTGCTGACCAACTCGTGTCCATGGCGGCTCCCCTGAATGAGTTTGTGAAGGCACGGGAGGCACACAGTGCTTTTCACCAAAATGCGCGAGGTTTGCACCGACAGTTCAGTATCACCATGGAAGAAGCCAAGGGGATTGTGCGGGCCTGTCCTACGTGTAGCCATCATGGGCCTGGTCTCGGGATCGGTGTGAATCCCAGGGGACTCGAGGCCAGAGAATTGTGGCAAATGGATGTGACTCACGTTGCTGACTTTGGCAGATTGAAATATGTACATGTTACGATTGACACCTATAGCAAATTTATATGGGCCACGGCACAGACAGGGGAACGAGCACTCCACGTAATGTGACATTTGACTAGTTGTTTTGCAGTTATGGGAGTACCACAAACGATAAAAACTGACAATGGCCCTGCCTACATAAGCGTCAAGATAAAACGTTTTTGCCAAATATGGGGAGTGCGACATACTATTGGTATTCCACACTCACCCACGGGACAAGCTATTATTGAAAGAGCACATCAAACGCTGAAACAATATTTGCAAAAATTTAGGGAAATCTCAGATGTACAAGAAAGACTTGTTAAGACTCTTTTTGTGTTAAATCATTTATGTATTTTTGTAGACCAGAAAGAGCCACCAGCATGGGTGCATAGCTATCCTAAAGAAAATAAGGATGATAAGCCAGTTTTTGTTATGTATAGAGATCCAGCAACCGGACTGTGGAAAGGTCCAGCAGAAGTGAAGTATATGGGTAGAGGTTATATGTGTGTACTTACTCCCACAGGGCCAAAGTGGATTCCAAGCCGCTGGACCAAAGCTGCTATTGCTGATGATGATCAGCGTAGTTCTACTCGTACTGGTCCCAGCGATACTGTTACCTGACCGTACGAACTTATGGGTGGCGTGGGCGAATAAAACTGGGACGACAGACTTTTGCCTGAGTTCAGCTACGGCAACTGAGCCCTTTAAAACACGCTTGAACCCCACGTTAATAGCTGTCAAGTTTGGGTCTAAGTGGATGCTTACACGACTTAATAAAAGGGGCAGTTGTTATAGTACTTGTTATCTTAATACTAATGCTTATTTGTACCATGTTTATTGCATTGTCTACAAGGAATGGTTCAAAGGGTAGTAAAGAATGCTTGGCTAGCTAATAACTCAAATGAGTATCTTACACACCCAATGAATGAGCTTTGTTAGATAATCACGCTCAAAACAAAAAGGGGGAGAGGCTACCACATTACCCTAAGAATGTTTGAATAAAGCCTTATATGTGTTAAATTATTTGCGGAAGGAGAAAGGACCTTTTCAACTGCTAACCAGGGGACGAGGTTGACGGTGGTGGCTGTTTTACCCATGGTTTTACCCATGGTTTTACCCACTTTGCTGGTGCCTCGAAGTGGGTGAGGCCATGGGTGGGGCAGTCGCCATCGTCATCGTTGGACACATCATGACACTATCAGGTGTCATCGCAATCTGGATGCCACCTCAGTCAAAAGAAAATGTAGGGGTAAATCACACTGAAATTTGCGGTATCATGAGATGAACGTGGAAAGCTTTTGAGGCAAAGTGTTCTATAACTACAAATGCTTTGGTAAGATATAATATTGGTCTTCATAGCCTTATACAAGTACCTTTTTTCTATCACTAGGAGTAGTTTATATCACTAGAAGTACTACAGCTAGAATTGTTTTGCTTTGTAATATTCTGCTATTGACTTAAGCATAAGTTGATATGTGACTGCTGAGTTATGAAAAAATGCCGTGTGAACAAAGCCTACGAACCAATAGACGGGAGGGCTGTGGCGCGTGCAGCACGTCTGGCCAGCGGGCGCATACGCCATAGGCTCCCTGTGTTAAAAGGTGACAAGTGAGGTGAGTTCCGACACTCGCTGGCCACGTGTGTCGAAACTCGTTCCTCTACAAATGTGTAATACCGGGATTTCCTGAAGGGCAGTGGGCCGGTGTACGGCAAGGCCACCGTTGCCTCCGTGGGGACGCCCACGTAAAGCTGGCACCTACCGACTGCTGGGCTGAGTTCGCGGCACAGGACGATACAAGAATGTACAGAGGGTCCATCTTTCTCACAGTCCTCGGGTTGCGAATGATCCATCAGGTTTTGTTTATACAAAAACAAAAAGGGGGAGATGTTGGGATATCTGCCCGGCTCGGCCTTGAGAAGAGGGAGCTGTGGCACTGGGAAGCTGGTAAACAGCTGGACATCTGCAGGGCTCGGCCTTGAGGAGAAGGAGCTGTGGTAAACAGCTAAGAAGCAGCACTGTATAAGAAAAACAGGATGGAACCCGGACCACGTAGCAGTAACCGCAAGTAGGAGGAGTATGATAATGCAATCTTTAGGGCTAAGCCAATGATTGTAAGACAAGTATGCATAAGGTAGAACTTAGTGTATAAATATGGGTAAGGTTTTGCAATAAAGTTGAAGCTTGCCTTATCACTCATATTGAGTCGACTGCTTGCCTTCCCTCACTCGTCACATCCAATGACTGTATGCTTTAAAGTCAAGATCCTCTGGTTTGTGTTAGCTTGGTCTAAACCCCCCAAGCCTACACTCTTTTAGATTCTCCTTTTGGTCTTGCGGGTGGCACTCCTGGTTATGTAGAGAGCCCCTGTCCCCAGGGGTGGGAAGTGTTTTCACGCAGATTTCAGTGTGACTTGGGAACTGGGGTGCTTTGCTGGGTCACAGGAGATACGGGTTCTGCCCCTCTGGGCAAGGAGGACCTAGAAGCCAAATCTCCTGGTTCCCAAGTGGTAAAGATGGGAACGGCAGCAAGCTTAAGTAGTGCAGAGGCAAGATAGGAGCCTGCAGAAACTCTGTCTTTGAAGTCAGCGGAAAGGGAAAAAGGACTTTCTGCTCAAGTCTTTGAATACTTTTGGCCCTTGGTTGGACACCAGTATCTGGAAGTTGCCTTCAGCCTCCTGGAGAAAGGCAGAAGTCAGGGGCTGCCTCTGTAGCATTTACCTGCCGAGATCAAACTGCTCCACCCTGTAGCTTAACGCTGGCGTTTGTGCAGTAGAGTGGTTGCACAGCTTGCTTTAACTTGCCAAACAACCCTTCTTGTACAGAATATGCTGCTGTCAGTTGGGATAATCAAGATTATCTTGGTTGTAGCGGTAGCAGGGATGTTGAGGTGCTGCTTGTGTGCCCTGGCCACTTCAGCGTCCAGCTTCAGGTTTAACAAAACCCACTGATAGGATTGATAGGATTGGCCACCCAGGTGGCCAAGAAGGCCAACAGCGTCCTGGCCGGTATCAGGAATAGTGTGGCCAGCAGGAGTAGGGAAGTGATTGTGCCCCTGTACTCGGCACTGGTGAGGCCACACCTTGAATACTGTGTCCAGTTTTCGGCCCCTCACTACAAGAAGGATGTTGAGGTGCTGGAGCGTGTCCAGAGAAGGGCAACGGAGCCGGTGAGGGGTCTGGAGCACAAGTCTTATGAGGAGCGGCTGAGGGAACTGGGGTTGTTCAGTCTGGAGAAGAGGAGGCTGAGAGGAGACCTCATCACTCTCTATAACTACCTGAAAGGGGGTTGTGGCGACGAGGGTGTTGGTCTCTTCTCCCAAGTAACTAGTGATAGGACGAGAGGAAATGGCCTCAAGTTGCGCCAGGGGAGGTTTAGGTTGGATATTAGGAACAATTTCTTCACCGAGAGGGTGGTCAGGCATTGGAACAGGCTGCCCAGGGAGGTGGTGGAGTCACCATCTCTGGAAGTGTTCAAAAAATGTGTGGATGTGGAGCTTCAGGACACCGTTTAGGGAACATAGTGGCGTTGGGTTAATGGTTGGACTTGATGATCATGAAGGTCCTTTCCAACCTAATGATCTGTGATTCTGTGATTCTGTGATTTGAGGTGATTCAGGACAGCGTTAACATCAGCGCTGAGTTATCGGGGCAGGGTTTAGAGCGCCTTAAAGCACTGTATGCCCCGTGAAAGTGAGAATGCATTTTCCAGGATTAAGAACTCGGTCCTTAAATGCTTGTATTATGAGTAAAATACTTCAGCTATTAGGAAAGGCAACAGTTAGGCTTCATTCCAGATCAGTTAGAAATAACATTTTACCGTATTTTTAGGTGTCCTCGTGTACAGCTCTGGATTTGAGTAAATGCTATAGTAATACATAGAGTAATATAAAAGATCTGAAGGGAAAGCAAGATATCAGTGGGGAGAAGGCAAAGTATTCCAAAATCATTTCATGGGTGAGAGGGACAAAGCGAAGCAATACACTTGGAGGACACGATGCCTCCTCGGACAGCCTGGCAAACTCCAGCTACTACGAACATTTGGTAAACCCTCCAAGGAGGAGAGAAATGAGAAGCAGTTTAACGAAAAAAGTTGAAAGTAAAGACTCAGCAAGTCACACCCAGAAATTAATTTCCCTGGTAAAGGAATGGGATGCGGTGAGCTCCAAGAGGTGTGGGTTGTTTTTTTTTTTGGGGGGGGGGGGGCATGTAAGAACATCCAATGGTTGTATCGCAGAGAGAGTATCTCGGTACAACGCTCCTGACAGGGACAGAGGTGTCAAAGCTCCTATTGCCTCTTTTCTTGGAAAAACAAGCTTTACTGTTCCAGGAAGCAACCACGTTACCCAAGATGAAGTCGGGGCTGAAGGAAAGCAGCCGGAGCAACACGCGTTGACATGGAGTTTGCCAGTTGCTCCAAGTGCTGGAACATATCGATTCAGCACCAAAAAAACGACTCCCGCCGTAGGAAACGATGCAGGGAATACAAACAAGGAGCAACCAGAAGGTCAACGACTGCTTTGTGATTGTTGTTTTTGGAGTAATTAACTAAATTACTTGTATAAATAAGATACTCTGATCATGCTGATGAATTTCAGGACAGTCTCAACCTCTTTCTTGTTCTTCTGCTCGTAGGAAGTGTTTCCAGTGAAGGAGGAAGCAAGACCTTGCAAATGACATTCATCCCTATAAAAGACAGTGCGTTGATTGCCAGCTGCTAAGCAAGGGCTGGGTTATACCGCTTGTCTATGCGGAGCTTAACGCTAAAAGTGTCTTTGCCAGAAAGGTGGAGCTGCTTTTAGATTCACCGGCATCAATGAATTGTTCTTTAACAGTCTCCTTGTTCCTCTGCCTTTAGAGCTGTGCAAAGGAACAGTGAAGCTGGTTTAAGTTATCCATAATACAGAAATCTGTAATTTAGCATAAAGACGGGAAGAGTTTTACGCTAAACCCAGAAGTTTCCACAGGCACGTGTAAGAGTTAGAAAGATTTACCTCATTAGCAAAGATAAGATATTAAATGCAAACGCAAGAAACCTCAGTGGAAAGTCTCAGCCCAGGACTACTTCTGCCACCCTGAGAAGGATGGGATTTACCCCGTACCGCTTCCACCGTGGGTAACACGGCAGGTTGTCACAAAATCGTTGGCAAAGCAAAATGTGTTAATAACTGTAATGTTATACCTTAATATAAGATTGCAAATTATTTGGTGTAAAGGTTGTCATTTACTCCCTAGCGATGTATCACCTTTACCTAGCAAAACATCATGACAGAATAGAGACAGAGCAAGGTATAAACTTCAAAAAGATGATGTCAATATTGTGGTCATGCTTACCGACGTGTTCATCCTGTTACTACTGATCCAAGCTTTGCTGTAAAACCCAACCTATGTTAAAACCCAACCTGTGTTCCTGCAAAGAAACAAGGGACAGCAACAAACTGACGTTGTTCTGGCAGACCACGGAAACGTGGCATTGATTTTTCGAGTTGAACGTCCTCTGGTTTTAGGCAGTGATGGCTTTTCCACAGGCGACGAAGAGAGCGTCGTTTACAGAGCCCTACGGGGTGGCAGCCAGCTGGAAACGCCAAAGGCTCAAGCGCTATCCGCAGGTATGAACTGTAAATAGCTCTAGGATCTTGTGGCGGAGTTTTTGGTATGAAAACCATACTTTCTGTCATGGTTTGATGTCAGTTGTGACCAGCTGAGAAGGTTATTGCAGCCGAACTGTTGCTTACATTTAATTCTTCAAAGCAGCTGGAGAGCAGCTGCCTAATACAGCAGGTGAATATTTCCCTTGAATCTTTACTGGTGAAGCTCTTTAATGCATCAGGAAAGAGGCAGTGGCCTGAAAAATATTTATTTTTTTTTATTCAGGCAAAGCCTTACATCGAGCTCAGGTTTGAACACTGGCGGTTAGGACTCGGTTGCAGGAAAGGCCAAAGGCTGGATAACTGAAACGGTGAAAGCTAAATGGCAGCCTTTTATTTTCCTAATGTGTTTGTGTTCTGTCAATTGTTCTTTCTGGATGTAGCTCTTCTTACCTTTGCCCTCTCACAAGAGGAGGTATTTTATGCCAGGAAGTGCCACTTTTTCCTGACTGATGTCATCCTAGACTCAGCAAGGCAGAAAGATCCCAAAGAAATCACAGCCGAAGTCGGAATCCTTGTGCACAGCCTGTAGGTAGGTACAAGTTCCTAACAGCCCAGATGAACTGTGCTTTAAAAAAAAAATAAAAATTCAGCACTGTAACCCCTTCCCTGCAGCCCTGGGCAGTCTGGTACCTTGGAGTGGTGAAGAGGTTTGAGCCTCCTGTTGCTGCTGCAGTAATTAAGAAATAAATAGATAGCTGTGTGTCCTGCCCCCCCAGGATCTTCCTTGTCCTCCAGGAGATGAGGAGAAAGGTGGAGTGGGACTCGAGCTTGCCCTCACATTTTCCTCCACTAGTACGCACGAGACCCATTCCAGCCCTGCTACCTCACACCAATCCTCGTTAATTTTACTAATAATTAACCCTGCCCAAGGGTTAATTCCACTAACAAGGGCATGGTGCTTTCTGGGCACTCATCAGCACACCCAGCTGTTGGCATGATCACATTGTGCTTGGTATTTTAGATGCATTGCATCATGCCCAGGGAGTTTGTTGCCAATTTACTGAACACTGAGTATTCTAGAAGGGACAGAAATGTTCAGGAAAAGCCACTTCCCTGGGTGGAAGTAAGTAGCGTTTGCCACCAGGCGCTGAGGTGCTGCTGGCTTTCTCCGAATCCTTCACTGTTCCCAGTTTTGTTTGCAGAGCGACTTAAATGCGTGGGGGACATTTTGCAGCACAGATTGACTAATGTCACATGTAGCCTTAATAATAGACTTAAAATTGTGCTGCTAATTTAGGTGACTGCCCACAAAAAAAGCAGGCAGAAGACTTGCAGGGTCGTTAATAAATAGAAAGAGGCAGCGATGCCTCTGTCCTGCAGACGGTGGGCGATTTAACCGTGGCTTTTGCAGTTCGCCCTGCACAGCCACTGCCTGGGCTTGCTGATCCGCAGAGGGTTTGCTAGATGGGTCTCGTACTTTGTCTTGGAAATGTAAGTAAGTTTGCAGGCTGTTAATAAAAATTTGACCCAGCTACTTTTTGAAATGGGTTTTTTATTATTTTTATTTTAAAATTTGTTTATGTTATTATATTTGCCCCTGTAAGAAAAGCCTTTTTGCTTGGCTTTAACAGTGACTTTGTTTAGCCAGGAATCATTGTACCAGCTGCCTGCTTCAGGTAATGGAGATGTCTCTTCCTTAGTAGTGACACATGGGGTTTACTTAATAGTAATTAATCTTTTATGGGGCAGATGATACTATTGACTAATTTTAAGTACATTGTACAGACTTCGCCACTCCTGTTTTAAAACCTCTGCAGCTCTGGGGAGAAGAGCTGATGCTTCCCATCGGGCTGAGTCACACACCTGATTTAAAAAAACCCCATCATTTCAAGCTCCCTGCAGTATTTAGATGCCTCAGGGGAAAACTGCTCCTCTTCTCTTTTCTCTCCTGCAGCCCAGGATCCCATGCTGGAATCAAGATACAATGCAACCAAAATTGATGTAAAGAAAATAACCTTTATTAGACAAATCAATCAAACCCTGAAAAAACAGCGGCAGGTAAACATTACTAAAGGTTTTTCCAGCAATGTAGAAACCTTTGAACCAGAAGTTTCAGGAAGCGTCATGTTCCTCTTGCGTTAGTACATTTTTCCCCCCTTGTGACATGAGCTAGTGCTGTCTTGACAGCCCCCAAAATCTTGCATTAACTCAGCAATTATTTTAAAATAGTAACTTCTAAAATACTCCCTGTGCACTTGTTTCCCACACAATTTGTACAAAGGTGTCAAACTGTTCTTTGTCTAAAAAAACAGAACAAGGTTTAAAAAAAATCCAGCTTATGAAAAATGAACAAGAGTTTTTATGTACAGTACATGGATTTCCAGACTTGAAGGAACATGGTCCATATGTTGGGGGTAAGTCGGGTCGCTGTGAGGTTTAACAGCCAGGACCACAGCTATGGATAAATGAGTTACTGCTCCATCTTCTTCCTCAGGCTTAATGGGACACACTCCATAAACCAGGAGTAAACAGCAAGTAAGCACGGATTTCCAAAAAGGCTAATTTTTATTTCCTCTCAGAGCAGTGAGAGGGTGTCCCAGCCCCACAGGGCACAGTTGTCCTCCAGTGACACTGTGCTACTTCAGACAACGTGTGCTTAAGGTTCAGCCTTATAATCAACCCATTACACTTAAAAAACATTGCTCTTGGCTGCCACCACCACCCAAAGCTCCTCAAACCAACTGCAGAAATGGCACGGGGAGCCGGCCAGAGCTGACAGGCAGGGTTAAAACACAGATAAGCTCAGCACTGAGGCCCTGGAAGAATCAGCTGAAGAAACAGTTCACTGTAACAATGAAATTGCTTTTATTAAAACAAACAGAAGTGTTAAGCCAAGGAAATAAATTATTGCTATGATAGACATATTTTAGAACATAAGGAAGGACGTTAAATCTTGAGCTCCAGGTCCATATAACCCTGAAACAGAAAGTTACACTACTTAAATACCTCAGTTTCTCTTCATGCCCTTCCAAAACTTTATAAAATGTGCAGCTTACAGAACAAATAGTAACAGAGTCACTTGTAACAAAAATCTGTACAGCTCATAGCTTTAAAAATAATACTTTAATTATTATTCTTCAAACTGCTATGTTACTTATTATAAATATAGGGCTAACAAGTTTTGAATGCCCAAGGTCCCATCCAACACCAAAGCTGTTACGTGTAGTTGACAGAAACCTTCTCGGGGCTTCCCCCCAGCCAGAGGTCAGGTTTTGGACTGTTTGAAAGAGCCTGATTATGAGTAAAAAATAAAGTATCTTCACGGGTGAAGACTGTCTCCTCCTGCTGGTCAGAGGCCTGGGCTCTTCGGTGAGTTTGAAATGGCAATCAAACCTGGAACACAGCACCGGGCAGGGGGTTAGACCGGCCCCCGTGCCACCGCAGGATCCCTGTCCTGGCCAGCAGGGATTTTGCAAAATGCTTGAAAAACCACAGTTTGTCAGAGCTGCATTTGGGTGGGGAAAAGAACATTTTACCAGAAGAGCCTCACAGGAGAAGTGTGGCTCTTCCCCCACAGGGCTGCCTCTGCTCCCAGGACTCCCCCAAAGGCCAGCAACACCCCCTACTTCAAAGGTCTTGTCTGTGGCCACCCCAGAAGGGGCTCTGGATCTTAAATTCTAACCTGTTGTGAACACCTGCAGCTGGCAAGCCAGGGCCAAACCTATGAGCCATGTACCACCCTGTGCACCTTGACCTCATCCTGTTCAGGCCCCTCTGCTCCCTGCAGGGAGAGGATAAAAGCCGAGGCAGAAGCAGGCGAGTTTTGATGTGATGTGACTTCCCAAGAGCTGCCCCCCAGGCGTACACAGCCCCGTGTGGCTGCCTGACTTGCCAGAGCTCATCGCTCCTCCCATCAACAGCAATTTCCTCACGGACAAGGCATCCTCCAGCATCAGGTCATCCCAACCCATCACAGGTTGATGCGTTTCCTTTGAATTTCCAAAAGAAACTGTGGGATAAATCCATCTTATCTTGGGGAGAATAGCGTGGATTTCACCAAGGCAGTTCGGAGGGACTAACAAAGAGCAAGACTTCGATAAACAGCCACAAGAAACAGATTAGTGGTTAGACAGCCGGGCAGCTCATCTGAACACAGCTGACCAGGTGATGCTCAAGCCTCGACTACCTGAAAGTGATTTTTGCTTGTTTTGCTTCTGCTCCTTCAAACCAGGGAGGCATCAGACTGGCTGTTTACAGTGATGGCTCTATGGAAGCCATCTCTCTGGGAGCTGGTTATCTTTAAGATAACATCTTTATTGTCTTCTCCAGCCTCAGAACCTCAGAGACCGGTCAGGAACACATGTGGAAAGCTTCTCCTCGAGAAGCAGAGGGTGAGGTTCTCCTGACAAACCTGACCAGCACTCAGAGCTGCTGGAAAATCCCCTTCAGGGGCTACTTACAACAACTCCACTTCCTTGGGTGGTATACGTGTGCAGAGGGGCTCACACTATTGTTGAGGGACTTATGGTGACCTGGCCTGCTTTCTGCAGAGGAGAGAAGCCAGCATTAGTACAGGGTTAGAGGACAACAGCATCAGGACACAAACTAGAGGGAACGGAAGCAGCTAAGAACTCTCAGGAACGTAAGAGGGGACACACTGACACCTCAGAGCGACAGGCTCCTGGCTCCTCTATCTCATCGCTCCCCAAAAAAGGCCCGAACCTCCCAGGAAAGGAGCTGAGCAGCACCTGCAGCAGAGCTCCATCCATCCCAGGAGGTCGGGTATGTACCCAGCCCAGGACAGCAGCACAGCTGCTGTGGGTGCAGCAGCCCCTCCTGGCGTAGCCTCCAGCCCCACAGGTCCTTTTTCCAGTGCGTCTGGCAACGGAGGGGCTTTCGCCCACCCCAGAGGAGGTGAGTCTCTGCAAGAGGAAAGGTCACTTCCCCACAGTGACTCCTAGCCCAAAAGCAGCATCTTCGGTCCCCCCGTGAGAGGCAGTGGCAGGAACGGGCAAAGTGAAGAGAGTATTTTGGCTGCTTGGACTTACTGCAGAAATGTACTGGCTGTTTGCGAACCTGGGTTTCTCCTCCATCGCAGAGCTGTGTTGTGAGCCTAGGGGCATGTAGTGGGGAGAGCCCACATCTTCACAGAAGCTTTCTTGCGGGATGCTGGAGACACAGCCACTGTCGGAGCCGCTGGAGCCGCTGCCTGACATGCAGTGCGATGACTCCGAGCTCTCTGTTGCTGGAGGAAGAGGAGGAAGGTCACGCTGATGGCCATGAATTTGGCCTACGGGACCTACGCCCACATACACTCGATAATGGATCTGTGTGCAGAGGCACTGGCCACACAAGCCTGCTGGTGAGCCACACGCCTCTCTAAAGCCATAGGCGAAAAATAACCCAAGGAAGGGTAGCAAACGACGCTGGAGATTGGTACAGACTAGCCAGGGAAGCTGACACAGGGGAAGCCAAAGGCTCTGGCAAGAACAAGGGAACAGAGTGCCTCGTACCAGAGGGGCAGGCATAGGCATGGGCGCTGGTCTCCTAGGCCATGGCAGCCATCCTGCCACGGGGATGCCGCTTCACTAACCCCTGTGTCCGAGCTAACTCCTCCCGTGAATGCCGAGACAAAGCTGGCGCAGAAGGGCAGGCCCCTCCTTGCCCCAGTTTGGCTATAGGGCAGGGACTGCCATGACCCCAGGGGAACAAGGTGGGGGGAAGAGCCCACGCATCCCGGGGAGCATCGTGGAGCAGTGGGCCGGTACGTACTCAGTGACGGCTGGCTGCTCGTCTCGTGCTCCAGCTCATCTTCCTCAATGCAGGTGCCGATGTCAAAGGGGCGGCGGGGAGCCAGGACACCTGGCAGCAGAGCCTGGTCCAGGTACATGTGGAGGTTGAGGGGGCCCAGCAGGGAGGAGGAGGAGGAGGAGGAAGGGCCGTATGCAACAGGGGTGCTGCCAGCGGAGAGCTGCGCCTGTGTCCTCTTGTAGGGGTTGGAATGGTCAAACAGAGACACCGCGATTGATGCTCTGGTCCTGGCACCTGCCAGAAAACATACCAAAAAAGCCCTGAGCACCAGAGCTGCCTAGCTCCCACAGAGCAAGGGGACAGGCACGGCTGGCACTGACCTCTGCCTTTCATGATGTAATCGATGGCACGGTCATTGATAGCTGCCTCGCTGGGTTTGATATCCAGGAAGGGCTTGTTGCCGACACCCATGGAGACCATCTCCTGCATACGGATTTCTGGAGAGGAAGAGACCCACAGCCATATCGTGATGTTGCTCCCACAGGCACCGGGCTGCTCCTGTGCTACTTCATGTTAGATCTGTTCTCCCCTTGCTCCCCAGTTCTGAGGAGTCTCCACAGACAAGCAATTGTGCCCTGCTCCGGCCAAGCAGCTCAGTGCCATCCCACCTGTGAGAGTCCCGCCAAGCGCAAAGCTTTGGGTTGACAGTTGGACTTTATGATCTTAAAGGTCTTTTCCAACCTTAATGATTCTATAAGCCTGGGGCAGAGCCGAAGGACCCAGCCAGAGGGCAGTGAGCTTTTCAGGAGCACAGCCCACGCTCCCAGGGCAGGGAACCCTGTGCTAGTATCTCCCGTTTCTCTCACGGAGTCCAGGTGGGCATCTACAGGCACACAGAGCTTGGACTGGTCCAAGGAGACAAGGGGCAGGGAAGGGACATGCCCAGCCAAGCCCAGCACATGCTCCGGAGGCTGCATGCTGGCACACAGCTGCTTGCTGCACAGAGCTGCCTGGCAACAGGCTCCAAACCTACTCAGGACAGCACGAGCTGAACAGGGCTCCCGCACCTTTCGCGGCGCAGACGCCCCGGGAAGGAATCACACCTTTATTGCGGGCTGCCTGCTGCCACAGGATCTTGGCAATGTCACTGGTCCAGGCCTGCTTAGTCTCGGCTGAGCTGGCCTGGAGGATGTAGGTGTCGCTGGACTTCCGCCTTCGGAACCAGATCTCAAAGCGCAGGCCACTGTCTCCAGAGTTCTCCGTCAGACCGATGTCTGCAGTCTGCCGGAAAAAGGAAGAGCAAAGGGTAACTTTACTTTCTGTAAAGTTACCCTTTACAGAAAGGGTAACTCTGCCTGCGCCCTGCGCACCCCCAGCTTGGCAGACCCAGCGGGAACGAGCCTGAGGGTGACAGGAGCAGGTAAGGTCTGGACACAGCTGAGCAGAGACAGCCCAGGCAATTCCCAGTGCTTCATCCAGAGGCAGCACCACCGCCCTGCCACACACACACTGCCTTTCCCTCATGCTCCCTGCCCCTCAGAAGACCTTGGTCCCACACCTCACAGCACGGAGGGGACCCAGGCATTAAGGTGTGAAGTATTCCCTTTGGGCTTCGCTGCATGGCCTGGAGAAAGCGTAGCAGTGGGGGGAACAGCACAGCTCTTGAAGGTGCTCTTCCTGCTCCCCATTTCAGCACCAGTCCATGGGGAAACCAGCCACAGATACCTCCTGCACAAGAGAGTTGCAGGGCTGCCCTCACCTTGAAGGAGCGCTTGTAGATGTACACATCAAAGCCGCCCTCGATCCTCTTGGGCTTGCTGAACAGGATCAGGTCCTCAAAGAGGAAGACATGTCGCTGGCACTTCCTACGGCCCAGCCAGATGGTGAACTCGTCCTGCCGCACCAGCTGCCCCTGCTCCTTCAGGTTCACCTGGACACAGGGAACATCCTGGTGAGACCCCGACAGGATCAGCTCCAGGCCTGGACAGGGAGAGCAGGGTCCCATATGGCTCTGGCCCAGGTGGGGAAGAAATGGCAGCTACCCGTCACGTTAGGAGGGCTCTTGAAGAGGTCGGGCTGCTGCTAGCCCACAGCTCCGGGGAGAGCTGCACCTCTCTCCTAGGCATAGCCCACAGGTGACCCTCTGCTGTCACCCTGTGCAGATCTGTGACAAACCTCTGGCTGCTGCCTCCAGGTGCCCCCCCAGAGCGCTCTCTCAGGGGGAAAAGAGGAAGAGAGTGCCATCAAACTGCCAGGAGTATCTCTGTCCTTCAGTTCTTCCTGTCCCAGATCCATCTTCCTCCACCCTGAGCCCTGTGGTTTCTCCTCTTCCAGTGCTGCACTTTGCCTGCCTCTCCTTCAAGTCACACCTAGCTGATTTTAGCCTACGCCTGGCATCAGCATCAGTTCGAATTCCTTCTTGCAAACTGCCTGGCCCTCTTATCACCAGCTCAAAAGAGGTGTAAGGGCTCAAAGACAGCCTATGGGACACCACTGGCAAGGGCTGCCAGGCTGCCTCACGTCACTAGTAAGCAGCGGGGAGTGCCTTTATGACAAGCAGCTCACCCAGCTCAAGTAACAGCACCCAGGCTGTCTGTCCTAGGATCAAGGAGACCTCAAGCCCTGCTGTTCTCTTGCCCTGTGCCTCAGTAGTCCCACTACGCTGGCTGGCAGACACCGATCGCTGTAAGAGTTTGAGGGGAGGATCACCACACCACCCAAAGACCCCACATCTAGGAGGAAGAAGCGTGGTTCTGCCCCCCTGGGCAGGGGAGGACACTGAAACCTACGTCACAGTCGCGGATGGCGTCCATGGCCAGCAGGTCATTTCCGTGCCGGAGCTGAAACTTCACCATCTCCTCAGCTGCACGGAGGTAGCCCAGCTCCTGCTCTTGTGCCTCGTTGCACTCCTTGATCAGGTCCTTCAGGAGCAGGGCATATTTGCTCATCCGCTGGATAGGTTTCAGCAGGTAGGAGGCCAGGTCCATCTTATCCCCGAGCTGCACCTGCTTAAACTGAGAAACACAGCAGAGAGTGAGGGAAGCAGCTTCCCATGGAGAGCCCCGTGCCCCCAGGTAGGCCCTGACACCCAGAGCTTGGCTGACTGGGGTACCCCGCTCACCCTGCGGGGAAATGCAAGGCCACAGGACCAATGCTGCTGTGTGCTGGGCTCCTTTCTAAAGCACCTCTGCCCCTGTCCCCCCACATACACTTGTGCAGAAAGGTAGTGCTGAGCATGCCTCAGGCAGGAAAGTTGGGCTCATTTAAACAGATCAGCGACCCAAACACCGAGAGCAATCGTGATGTACGCAGTGGAATTTACCTTGAAGAAGGTATTCCCATGGCTGGCCAGCAGCGAGTCCGACTTTGGCTTGTTCTTGCTATACAATGCATACATCCCAAACTGGTCTTTCTGCAAAAGAGATCCCTGCCTGAGACCAATGCACACCCGGGACACAGCAACAGCCATGCCCGGGGCTGGTTGCTAGTACTTCTGCCTCTCCCAGGCTGCACCAGAGCCTCCTACGGCATCAGGAATGACTTTGCTTCGAGTTCATTAAGAGGCAGGGAATATTCTTGTCATCCTCCTCTTACAGTAGCTAGGACTTTTTAATCCACTGCCCCATTTACCCCTTACATACCCCAACTGTTCGGCTGGTAGCAGCACACCTGTGCGGGGCAGCTGAGCTTAACATTGATGCCCCACGTTTCTCCCTAGCAGCCCTTTTCATTCTTGAAATGAAAGAGCATTCTCGAATGCTCTTCTGAGCAGCATGCCCACACCCCTCCACTCACTGGAGTCCTTCCACACCGACACCACAGGCAGAAGACGGGGTAAGAGATGCCCCTGCAGGAGCAGATGGGCTTTAAGGAGCAGACATTTTGCTTCCCTAGCAGTGTCTCTTGGTAACAAAGAGCAACAGGAAAAGCAAAGAGCATCTGCTGCTGCCTGGGCTCAGCCACACCGAGTCATCCAAGTCCAACCAGCATTTGAGCTGGCAGGGGACAATCCAACCTGGCACAGGGCAGTCCTCCCACTCCCAAAGAGCCACAGCCCCCTAACATGCAGGTGAGCGGCCAAACGTGTAGGCACTGCTAGGCGTAGGAGCCCAACCCCAGGGGGAAGGTGCTGACGCCTCACGTGTCGGAGGAAGCAGTGGCTGACTCGCAGCGGGTGGTTGCAGCAGCTCTCGAGCTCCCGCAGGAAGTACTGGCTGTGGAAGTCGTAGAGTTTCTCCAGGTTCCCAAAAATGACGCTGCGCTTCCCACGCAGGTCCTGGGGGAGGTCGAGGCGCTCCATCTCGGGGAAGTAGCTATCGATGATGTAGCAAAGCGACCTCACGTATTCCCGCTCCGTGGTTACCATCTCGTCAATGATGTGCCGCAGCTTGCTGCAATAGGAAACACTCAGCCCTGCTGCAGCAGTCAAGAGCACCTGTAAAGCACTGGGCTACCCCTAGAGAAGCTCTCCCTAAAACCCAATGGGGAGAGGAGATGATCCCTGAGCACCATCCAAGCTCAGATTCACAACCATCTGTGATGTCTCTGACCTCGAGCACTGAAAGTTCCTGGCTGACTCAAGGAACTGTTGGCTTTCCTGTTCAGGAAGGGCGAGCCCCAGGCTGGCTGTGGTCCTGACCCAACCTCAGCAGGACACGCACCCCCAGGTACACCCAGCCCCTGCTCTGAACACAACAGTCTGCCCTGCAAACGGCCGCACTCCTGAAACAACAGGGAAAGCTGAAGTCACGATAACTTCCACGAGGAGGAGACAGCCTGATGAGTGGATGCAGTGGGAGGCAACATTAACCCTGGGAGAATGCAAGTTCTGGACCCAGGTGCTGTTTGGGCTCTTCCCAGTAAGAATGAGAGCAGGAAACAAATCTCACTTCCCTTCATCAAACAGCAGTTCCTAGCATGGGTTGTTCCGCATGCCTCTGAAAGGATCGCTCCTAGGTACTCAGGGTTTCCACTGTGAGGCAGCGCAGCACCAAAAACAACTACTCCAACGTGTTGCTTTCCCTGCCTCCCAGCTTTCCCCCAAGCCTACTCCTGGCTGTTCAGAAGACCGACCAGCAGGGCTGCCTCAGTGCAGATGGATGGGAGGGCTGCTGCGTCGCTCCCTTGAGAAGCGAATCAGTTAACCTTCTGTCTGCTGCTGTTCCGGGGGCTTTCCTGACACATGCCGGGCTACCAGAGGCCCCTTCCAGAGGATTTCACTGTGCCCAACCATCCCATCTGGAGCAGAAGCAGTGAAGGAGCTCTGTGGTCCCCCTGCATCCAGCACTAGTTTCTCACTTTTAACACTATTTTTTTAACTTTAAAAAAAAAAAAAATCTTTTCCAGCAAGAGCAGCTGAAAGACCTGCCTGGTGACAAGAACAGCTCACATCCCTGGACTCTCCACATCCTTGGCACGTGGCAGTACAACAACAAAGTTGAGGTCCTCAAGGACAGAGAAGGAAAAGAACAAAAGCCAGCCGCAGGTCACTCAGACAGAGACCTCAGCCTCAAAAGGCTACAAACACCCTCTTACCTGTAAGGCAGCTGTCACAGGGTACTGGAAGTGCCCCACACCTTTCCGGGTACAGCCACCCCAAAAGTGGGGTGGGATGATGCACTGTCCTTTTCCTCTCCCGCTGCACCTCTACCACTGGCTTGCTAGGTCCCCGAGTGCTACATCCCTGCAAACCCTCGTCCCCTAACGCCAGCAATGCTCAGAGACTCCCTCCCCGGCCTGGGAACTGCCCCTTCCCCTCTTAGGAAGGAAGAGCAAGAGATCCCGCTTCTCTGCCACCTCACGCAGGCACATGCCAGGCTGAGTGCAGGGAAGCTGGAGCTCTACCTCTCTATCCATCTGCCCCATTCCCGTTGGAAAGTAGCTGTCACTGCACAGCTCTTCACATCTTGGCTGCCTGACTTCTCGCTACCCAGAGACCGCAGCACCGAGTGTCACAGCCACTTACCTGCCCCAGCTCTTGGCTTCCGACACAGAGAGGCAGCCCCTCTGTCCCTCCAGCAGGCAGTCCGCAGCCCAGCTGTGAGCGGCTTGCTGCCGCAGCGCAAAAGTCCTGTCCACCAGCTCAGTACTGCTCACCTCCAGGCCTTTAATAAAGACGCCGGTGTTGCCATATCTGGCCGGCTCGCTCAGTGTCCTCTGGCAGCCTGACCACAGGCTCTCACCGCAAGGGAGGTCAAAGCTTTGGGCCTTCCGGAGCATCCTCCTAGGAGGCAGCTTCCCAGAGGCTGGAGTGGAGGTGCAGGATGGCTTCACCTCCAGGGTTTCTAATATGCTCTCCAGGTTTGGCTTTTCTTCAGGCAGCTTTGGAGACTTGGAGGCCCCGCTGGCAAAGGAAACTCCGCTCGAGTGAGGACCAGGGCTGAGAGCAGCTTGGCAGGCAAATTCTTCCCTAGCACTGACATCACCAGGGCAGCTCGGGGAGGGCGAGGAAGCTTTCTCCTTAGTCCACCCCGAAGCGCGGTTGGACCTGCTGCAGCAGTGGGATGCATTGCAAGTCCTGTCCCAGTGGGACCCGGAGGTTGCCCCCTCAGAGTGCCTCCGGTGGGACAGACTGCCAGCCTGGGGCTGCTCCCCTGCAGCCGGTTTGCGGTCTGACAGCAGAGACCTCCTTGTTCTCAAGGCTGCTTCAAGTTTCTTTTCAAAAACCAGCTTGGTCTCCTGGCATTTGGACCATGCAAATTTCCACTGCTTGAGTCCCTTGTCACTCTTCAGCTCACAGGCCAGCTCCTTCATCTCCTGGAACCGGGCATCGCTGATGTCCGGGTGCTGCCCCTTGTAACTCTCCAGGCACTTGATCACACCTGCACAGTGCTCGGCAGAGCTGCAGTCCTCCATGCTAATGCAGGCAAGGTGTCGCATCCCTTCCAAGGCCCACTCGTACGCCTGCAGAGAGCAAGAACAAAAGGCAACAGCCAGTAAGAGGGATTCGGGGAAGAATAACCCTAATTCGGCACCTAAAGCGCAAGACGAGAGAAAGGATCAGTGTGTGGTCACCACAGCTCCTCCAGCGTGAGGGGAGGGGGGACTGCTATTGTCAATGGGGCTTAACAATTCAGCAAAACAAACAGCTCCTTATACAGAGGGCTTCAGCTGTGCTGGCTGCTCTGCCCCAGCTCCACCTCCCCGTCAGGTCCCTGTGACGCCGGGCACCCATGCTGCTGGGCACATTTGTCTTCTCCGGGCAGGGGAAGCTGTTGCCAATGCTGCAGGGATTCACACCTCAGTGTGGTCCTGCTCAGTGTAAAACCTGGAACTCGCCCTCCTCCTTTGCCCAGCCATTCTCAGCACTACCACGCAGGACGAGGGGGCATTGGTAAGCTGCTGGGAATGGGATTGCCGTTTCCCTGGAGCTGACAGCATGCAGAGGCCTGGAGCTGGAATCAGAGCTGGGCTCTGTGGGTCGCCCCGAGTGCTCTGACCCGTCCTTGCAGCAAGTAGGAGTCTGAGACCGTGCAAGCTCAGTGCATTTCCCATGCCTGTTGGCACCCGAGTGGTGTGCTGTGCCCTGCCTACCTGCCTGGCCCTGCTTGCTCCTGCGTTACATGCTTGTACTGGTTAGTTGAATATCGAGCTCAGCAGTTTATTTCTAATACTCCAGGAATGCTGGAAGCAGTTTCATGGGGTTTAACTCTAACAGCAGTGCTTGTGCTGGCCTTGCTAAAACAGCTCTGCCGTATCGGTCGAACAAGAGGAGCGGGACAAATGGCTGATGAAGCACCGTCCGCTAAGACCTGCCTGTCATCGATAAAAACGAGAGGCAAAGCAAACGTCTGAATTACTCGGGCCCATAAGCCACTACTTTCTCTATAAAGCAGGAATGATGACTAGGTTTAACGATGGAGTGAATAAGATGTGACCAGCTGCCATAAGCCTGGCCAGGGAACTTCACTGCTCATCAGTGAGAACACAGAGTTATTTATTAAAATGAGATGCACAACACAGGGAAAACATCCACGACAGACCTGCCTGGCACCTTCCACCAACTGCCCGAGAGTGGTGGATGTGTGGAAACACCACAGGCTGCCCTTGAAGTGAACCAGAGCAGAGAGCTTAAAGCACTTATTTTTATGCCAAATAAGAGCCTCAGACACCAAGAAAATCCATCCAAGCTTCATGCAGACACGGAGCAGATGCTGTGTCCCCATCAGCGACGACGTGGTGGTCGAACAGATCAGGTGCCAGGCTCCTCTCTGCTGTCAGCAGGGCAGGAGGTGCTTCATTCACATGGTGCCTAGCCCCCCGATGGCGACGGCGACCAGAGCCAGGCACTGCTGTTCGTATGAGAGCTGAATGCCAGCACATGAGGGCAGCCCGCAGACCGAGCAGAGTCACTCCAGGGACGGATGCCACTGGAGCTCCCGCAGGCCGTCCGCATTACTCTTTCAGGCTGCAGCTGCGCGGCGTGCGTGCAGCCAGGCCCATTACTCATGCGGAGCAAGGAGCTGCTTCAGAAACATCAGCAGCTGCTCGGGGGAAACACTTCTCAAACAGCCTCATGCAACCACAGTGCAGAACAATCGAGAGAGCAGCAGCCCCCTCGCCTCCCATCACCTAGCCTAGCGCAGCAACAGGCCCCTGACCTGCCTCTTTCTCGAGCCAGGCTTTATGCTTTAGACTTGCCCGCTGCTGGGGGCCAGGAGGGGCGTGCAAAGGCAGAGGACGTGCCAGACCCTGGTGAGAATCTGCATTTATCCGTGATGGGGAGGGTCTTTTATTCCCTGAAGGCAGAAGCACGTCAGGGCGAGGTGAAACGCTGACTGCGGCGGAGGCTGGCCGATCCGCACAGCGGTGACAGATGGCCTATTTTTCTGCGGGTTTTTTTGAGCAGCTCCCTCCAGCTGTAGGCAAACCAACACCAGCCTCTTCCAGCTCTGCGCTGACCAGGGGCTGGCCATCAGCGTGGGCTGAGGGCAGATCTCGCCGTTCTGGCTGTAGAGGTCAATGGGTGATCCTGACTGAAGGCTGCACGCTGGCTCCCTTTCGCTCACTGATGGCTCTGAAAGAGGGTGCTGAGGACAACGTGCAGGAGAGGTACAGCCAGCAGGCCAGCCTAGCCTTTACAGCAGCCAGGTGAGAAAGCAGCCACCCTGTGAAGGCCTTCTCAGAGGCTGGGGACCTCACTTCCATGAGCAGATGGGAGAGAGAGAGAGAGAAAAGAGGCTGCTTTTATTTCTAGGAAAGTCCGAAGATCTGCATGGGGCCACGGCAAGGAGGAATCAGGGCTGCAAACCACACAGGGAGGCAGTCCCGCCACCTCTCATCTTCATGTGGTATCTGTCTGTTCTTGGCAAGGACTCCAAGGGCTGCGCAAAAATGACTCTCAATCTCAGTGGCATTTCTTCCATCCCCAGCGCCTGTTGCAGGCTAGTGAATAGCTCAGCTTTGTTCCCTGCACAATGGAAGCAGCCCTCCACACCCTGCTGCTTGCTTGGTAACATGCTAAGTGGCCACCAAGGGTTTGTCCAGTCACACCATGCGCCTCAACCACCCCTTTCAGCACATGAAATGGCAGCCCTCTCCACGGACCACGTGCGCCCTGGCACCCAGGGGGGAACATCCTCGTGCAGGCAGGGGTATTGCCGTCATCTCTATGCTGGTAAGTTTGCAAAGCAGGCTCAGCTAAGCCAGGATGCTGCCCTCCAGCTGTGGCGCTTTTGGGGAAGCAGGCAGCCCTACAGGTTCTCTACCAAGCTGCAAGAGCTGCTCGGATAGAAGAGGCGGCACCTGTGTACAGGGAAGCTGAATCTTCCAAACTATGTCTGGTACAGGCTCTTTCCTGCCTGGTTCCTCAGCTTTTGATCTTTACAGACAAGTCGTTACTGAAACTCTCAATTACAGGCTTGAAGACAAACATGCTTCCTGCAGACACAGGGCTGACCTATGCAGCAGCTATGTGAGGAGTCAGCAACAGGTTGGTCCTGCCAGGCTGCCCAGGGAGGCAGGGGCTCTTGGGGACCTGCCGTGCTGTAAGAAGAGACAGGGACTTCACTCAAGCATGAGGTGCAACCCTGAAGCCCATCACCCTGTGGTGGTCCCTGATATTTCACCAAAGCTTGCAGCGCATCAAGGACAGAAGCTCCTGTTGTCTTTGGCACCACCAAAGGCCAAGAGAAGCTGCTCGGCCCTGGCTCACAACACATTGCCAACACTGCATAGAAAGTTTTCCAGGGTCCTGGATCCTCACCTGAACCACCGTATCACACCTTCCCAAGCCAAACCTATCACAAACCCACCAGATGCCCCTCATACTCAAGGTCCAGTGATCTCCAATACACCTCTCTGGGTAACCAAGGCAGGAGATTATAATTGTGCAGACATATATAATTATAAATGTACAGACATATGCCAGAAGGGGCAATTTCAAGGGGGCCTACCTTAGTCCAAACCTTCTCCTTTGTCTCTTACTGTGGGGAGATGATGATTATAACTCTAATCTTTCTCGTCATGTAGGAAACTGGATGCCTGAATAGCCAGAGGTAGGTTGAGTAGGCAGAACACAAGCCCTCCAACCTTCTGCAGAAGAAAAATGCACCTAGGTGGGTGACACAACTCTGCTGCTAGAAGGTTTCCTTCTAAAATCTGAAGGGACCGCACAGGGGAGCAGAGACAGGGATGCTAAAAAGCCAGGACTGATCCTGATGGGAGCAACGATACAGACAGGGATGCAAGAACAGCTGTGCGTACAGTGAACTGAAGCACAGCAACAAGACAGGCCGAGTCCCCCGTCCTTCTGTGACCACGTCCCAGGACTGCAAGCCCCCCAACTCCCCTGCTTTTCTACAACACAGAGAGAGGGAAGCAGCATGACAGCAGGGAACATTGCCAAGGACAGTGAAAAAGAAACCATCATCATCAAAGAAGCCCTGATCCAGCTTGCGTGCAGCTCCTATACGCAAGCTGTGCTCCCCTCTGCTGTTTGTCAGACACAGCTCATCACCAGGTTTTGCGGTAAGAAACAACTGCACAACTCCCCATTTAACAAGACCTTCTCTCACCACCACTAAGTTTGCTCTAAAATGAGGCTGGCTTGCAAAGGAGACAGAATGAGTGCAGCTAGAAGAGATCACAGCATCACAAGGACCGATCCAAACGCTTCCCCAACAGTTATACATGGTGCCATGTAGGCACCAACTCCCACAGCTGCCCTGCTCTGCCAGCAGCCCCCAGGGTCTTGGCACTGAACCCTGCAGAGCCGAGATGCCGCTCACAGTGCAAGAGTAAAGACTGACAGGGCACTTACCACAACACAAGTCCAAAATAAATATTGCTTTTGCATAGAAATGCCTGTTCCCAGGTGTGCTCCCCTCATTACAGATGCTCATTTGGGCTTATTCCCTCTAAAATCCAACTTGGCTTTAGACTGCATTGAGAACTGACTCCGCTCACAACACTGATGTGTCCCCTGCACACACAGCATTAGCAGGGACCTGTGGCCGGAGATCGCCTTGTATGCTGACAGTTCAGAAGGACCACAATTCAAAAGCCACTTTACATCAAAATATATTGAAAGGAAAATTATACTGGCTAAAACCTTATTGTCACAAGAGCTGTCAGGTGGCAAACAGTGGCAAGCCTGTCTCTCTGCTACCTCGCAGGGACCAAGGAGCTGCAGTAGAAAGCGGTCGGCTCACCGCTCGCTTGGATCTGCTTCGCGCTTCCCTCAGGCTCCAACCCACTGACACTGAGAGCACCCATGAAGGAAGGGGCAGGGGGGAGAGCGAGACTTCAGGACCTGCAGATGACCCCCTGGGCAAGTTGATTAGTGGCTTAAAAACAGCCCTCATCCTACCTTCCCATCTGTACAGAGCGGGTCCATATCCTGGCTGCGCCCAGCTCTGTGCTGTACATTACCATCCCCTATGGCCGGGTCACCGCTTCGGTGCATCATCTCAGCTCCAGCTATTCACAAGCAAATGCTGCTAGCCTAAATACCAGATTGAGAAGCCCTGGTAACCAGAGACAAGGCGGAGGGGGAAGGGGCCGCACTTCACACGAGAACTACTGAAGTGTGCGGAGAACACCCCGACTGGGCACAGGCCAGATCCCCTTTCTTTCAATGCAAAAAGAGGGTGAGAAAACATCCCAACCAACACCAAATTCAAGCAAAATTCAAAGCAAGTCACCACACAAGTGCTTTGGAGAAGAGAGTGATCCCTCCTAGACATTGCAACGCTTTTTCCGCATCTCTAAAAGCCAAAGCCCCGCTCGCTTCTAGTGAGATTTGTGGCTCTGCAAGCTGGCAGCCGCACTTGGATGTACAAAAAAAACCATGTAATTTCAGAGCATAAGCATTTCAGCAAAGCCACTGAGTTCAAAGTCTCCTCTCTACGCAGAGGTTCGCTGTTACTGTCTTCCCCACCCTGCAGCATTTGACTTTTCCAAACTGCATTTGAAGCCCTGCCTGGGATTTGTGAGCAGCAGAAACCAAACTAAACAAAACTGTCCCCTATGTGGGATGTAGCTGGTAAAAGCTCAGAAAGGACTCACCCTCTTGACATAAAAAGCTAAACCGTTTCTGAGTTGTTGCGTAGCTCACAGTACCTCCTCCTTCTCTCTGCAAGGGAGGAAAGCCCACTAAAATCACCAGTTTGCCTAAAACTAGCTACTAAGGAAAGTAGCCTTTAAACCCTGTATTTGCATTTCTGCCTGTTACCAAGTGCCAGATGCTGAACAAACACTGAGGGAGGGCAAAGGATGAGAGAAGCGCAGCCTACAAACCCCTCGGGTTTAAGCATACAACAAGAGAACAGCTAGATACCCACAGCTGGGCAGAAGAGAAGAAGGGGTCAGGGAAGCAGCACCGGTCAGGGTTGGTCTCAGCACACCGCAGCCCAACCGATCATCGAAGCGCGCTTGTTAGAGCGACGTGCTTGGAAATCCTTTTGCAGCAGCGCTCCAGGTGAACACAAACAGAGCTCAAAAACCCCTTCGTTTCCCCTCTGGGCAGCCAGGCTTGACAAGTCCAGGAAAGTCTAATTACAGGAGAATATAATTAGATAAAATAGGATTGCACCCGATTTCTGCTCTCTTGACGACAGCATGAGGACCCAAAGGGCAAATGTGGCTCATCGTGCTGGAGCTGGCACGCAGGATGCGTGCTTGCCCTTCTTCTCTTGAACTGCTGCAACTGCCGGGCAACACCTAGGATAGCTCCATTAGGAACAGGCTGACTCAACTGATGATCACAACAAGCCACAACAATCCCTGCTTTGGTACAATTCAGAACTTCCACAGACCAGCCTGTGCCAGCTTTACTATATATTTATAAATGTGTATATATAATGTGTACACACACGTATATATTTGAATGTAAAATACTTACACGTGTAAAATTACTCCCTAGGAAGCTGGAAAGCAAGGGGCTGAGATTTGCCCTCCCCACAGCTTACACTGCTTTGCAGCTGCAGAAGATCTCCCCACAGCCAGCAATCTTCCCTCAATTTTTCCTTTTTGCTCCACCGTCGCTTATGACTTTGCACCTTTGGGTAAATTCTGGACTGATTTTCTCTGCCCCTTTTCTTTTTGTCCCACCAAGGGGATTTTCCTCTACATTTAAAAACTCCTGAGCCCAAAGAACCACACTGAGTTTGCTCACAGTGAAATCAGAACCTTTAATGTTTGCATTTGCTGCAGGCCAGCTTTTTCACGTTTGAGGCACTGCCTGTCTTTTCATCAGCTTTGTGCACTGATTGCAAAGGTTTTTTTGTCAATGAAATTCTGCTCACAACCCCTTCTTACCAGAAGTAAGAGCAGATTCTGTTTCCCTGCCTTGGTGAATATTATCTTCCCTCCTTTCTGATGCTTCACCAGTTACAAACCCAAACTGCATGCCGAAGTCTGCTTTGGCCACCGTCCTCCCCTCCAACTGGAATCTGGTGGCTGGTCCTTCCTTTGGCTACAGCCTACGCCAGTCACTACAGAGTCACGGAACCATCTAAAAATTGACATGAAAAGTGTTACACATTGAGTGTAACTCACTGGTGGCTGAGAAAGCAGAAGGCATGAAGGAGCGAGCGTGTGTGTTTGTGGATGTACAACCACTGCCTAGGAGGAGGAAAAGGGCAGCATGTTTTCAGGCTTCTTTTACGGAATGGAACAACTCCCCTCTTTGGAGACAGCCACGAGCCTCACATTACCAGCCAGATTCAGGATCAAACCACAGCAAGATGCGTGAGTCAACCCGAAGCTGGCAACTTTGCACAACAGCAACAAATCACTCTGTTCAGAGACTGATGGCACCTCCAGAGGTGGGTGGTTGTTGGTTTTTTTTTTTTCGCATGCTTTGCTTTTACATCTGTCCCGACAGCCACATCATGACGCTGTACAAATACCCTGCTGTAATAGTACACCGCAGACCAGTGAGGACAGGCTGGACTGTGGTAGGTGTCTCCTGTCTCCTCTGCACTGGCTCCCTTCTAATGAGGTCCTCCAGGCCCAGCTGGGGATTGCGAAACCTCCAGTATGCCCTTGGACCTGGATGGAGGAGCGTGGCTGTTTTCTCTGTAGCCTTCAATTCGCATCCTTTCCCCCGTGACAAGCTGAGCCAAACTCTGCTTAATTACTCAATGATATGCTGGGACGTCTCTGCACTGCACTGCACTGCTGGAGCTTGTGCCTTTGGAGACATGGAGCTAAAACTGAACCCAGCAACCCAGCGCGTGTGTGGGGCCTCCTTTCTTCAGGGTAGCTGACAAGGCTAGAAATAGCTCCCCGGTTTAAGAGCATGCTACGATGTACTCGTCGGATGCGAGCCCCTGGGAAGCAGCCAAAGGAGCCTGGTCAGAGGCAGCGGGTGCTCAGGAGAACCCCGTCCATATGTCCAGGGCTTTGATATGCAGATGGGAGCCATTGTGAGCTCCAGCCCCATCTGTACGCCGAGGGGAGCTTCATGTCCAGATTGCTTGAACAGATCTATTTAACTCCCGTGACTAAAGGGAATTCCAGCCTCCAGGAGGATCCGAGCATCCAGATGGATGCCAGCACACAAACATTCATAAAAAAAAATCTGTCACCCTGAGCAGCTCTTATCCCACTATCAGAGTGGGGGGAAAAAAAGCACCCAAACCCAACATATTGCACACATGCACAAGGCCGGGGTCAGCCGAGGAAAAATGCCTGCTACCATCAGATCTTAGACCTCAAGTGCAACGCACTACCCTTGCGGCTCAGCTGCAACGTGAGCTGGGAAATCCCTAAACCTGCTGGAAGGAAGTGCTGCTTCCCTGCCATTAGTGACTGGCCACCAGCATCATGACCCTACAGGAGATCTGATCCCACCCGAGTCAAAGGGAAGCCTCAGACTTTCAGACAACTGTCAGTTTACGCACAGGTACAGCCAAAGGCACAGAGGAATATTTACTCAGAGTTTGCTCAAGGATGAAGGCACATCAAGCATTGCTCCCCTGCAAAAACAGCAGTGGCAGAACGTGTTGGCACTGCTGGGAGCAGGGAAGGCGGTTGAAGGGTGAGCAGTGTACATCCCAAAAAGATGCCATGCGCTGGCCTGGTATAGTATCCCTCATGGCATCCTCCTCTTCCTGCCATGCCCTCCAGTGAGGGGAGAATTCAGCCAGCACAGCAGGAGGGAGAAGGATCCCAGACAGACAGATCAAAGCTTTGCCCCCTGCATATGCCACAAAGACATGACACAGACCTCATACTGCACCAAAAGCAGAGCCTGCGGTGCTGGGGAAGGTGCTTAAAAGCATCTCAAGCCAAGAACCCCTCACCTTCAACTGCGAATTGTACTTGAATTTAGCATGTGAAAAACCCTAAATAATTCACTGCTAAAACTGAGGGACAAACTTACGCAGCAGTCTCACACCTGCGCCGTGCAACCAGCAAGCTACGGTTTAGCATTCACCTACTGTCACAGAGCTTGCTGGGAGCGAGGGGCACTGCTGCGATGCCAGTTTGGCAATAAAGTCATCGATGAAATGCAACAGAAAATAGCCCGGGCACCAGTAAACCTAGCAGTAAATTACTGGAGAAGTCATAAAACATAACAGTTTCCAAATAACTAATTTTGCAAGACAGAAAAATACAGGGGAGCTGTAGCACATCAGATGTAAACGGTCAAGACCTTGTTTGTGCAAGAGGGCTATCTCAAACTCCGAGGCAAAGCAGAAATTTTCTGATACGTGAACACGCTTTGATAGGAAAGTAAACATCAGAGGCTGATTAACCTTGCAAGACAACTTCTCCAGCAAAAACCTAGCAGAAAGGAGAAGGGAGAGATTTCATGCATTAACCTTGCATGAACTCTGCCAGAGGATCGATTTCCCAACCTCTAGGCTCATTCCCCCAACTGCTTCAGGCTGCGCATGAAAAAGGACACCCCTGAAATGGGAGAGCAAATCAGACTAGCTGTCTGTCTAGGGGCACGACTTTACAAGCGTAACTGAGGAAGGAGAGAAAGGAGAGAGAAAGAGAGAGGAGACAGCTGCTGTCAGACAATGCTGAAGCCAGACAACAGTGGCTTCCTCTGAATTTTGAGTTTCACAGCATCAGGAAGGCACATTGTGCTACTCCGATCTTCCTTCAGCATCTTCAGTACTTGCACCAGCAACCAGACGAAAGCTCTTATTTGGGAATTTCATGCAGCCCATCCCTGGAAGACTAACGCCAATCTCTGCCCAGCGGTAGAGAGAGGACAACACACGTTAAGCCTCTGTTACAAGCCACAGCAAAAAACTCATTTGCTCAGAGGTGCTGGGCGGCAAAGCCGTGTTCTGACCCACAGACAACTGCCAGCAAGAGAACAAGCACCGTGGCACAGACCTGCATCTCTGTTCATAATAAATGTGCTACAATAAGGACACATCAAATGCCCCTTTTTCCAATTCTCCAAAATCTCCTCCAAGCACACTCCCAGAGCAGGGAATCATAACATCCTTTCAGTAAAATTAACTCTCAAACTGTGCCAAACAGTCTGCAATGGGAGCGGGGGGGGGGGAAAGAAAAAAATGACACTTAGGTCACAGCCACTAGGATCCTTTCCAGCTTCCTACAGACCAGCATTCACAACCCTTCTTTCCTCATCAAAGACTAGGCAAAAAGAAACATCAATAATTTACTGCCTGAAGGGGACTTTTTTTTTTTCCTCCAAACCATCATCTGCGACATTATATCTGGTACATCATCAGAAACCGAGCACAGCAGAAAACAAGGTATCATAGGCAGGTCACTGTTCTGAATCTTTCGGGGAGAAGTGAGAGGTAATGACAACTGGGAAAGTCAGCTTATTTATCTTTATCATGCTCTGGATTTCTGCTGTCACATATAAGACCAGATCCATCTCTTGAAGCTGGGAACACTGTGCCAGCAGGTCTCAGTCACTCACCAGCCAGGAGCCCAAGCAAACCTTGGAGCAGCCGAGGAGAGCAGCCCTCTCTTGTGCTGTCCGCAACCTTTAAGCAGAAAGTCTGGACAGATCCAAAGGTCCCACCTGCCCTGTGCGTACACCCAGCTAGTCTGCAGGCATGCAATCCCAGCAACAACTTCTAGGCACAGTTAAATAATGCCCGATGAAACGATGATGCAATATCCTCTAAGAAAGAGAAAGAGGGACAGGCACTGCTGTATTACAGACAGCACAACCCTGGGATTCAGAGGGACCGTGCAAAGATGCACAGAGCCCACAGGGCTCTGAGCGCACAAAGACACACACAAAGCACTCTGATTCATGCTGGATGCATACGGACATGCGCAAGCGAGTGAAAAGCTTTCTCTACATGGTTTCCAAACAATCTCAATACAACTCGCACGTCAGCCGGGGCACCGGACGCTCGATACTTACAAGAGGGTTTTTGCTGTGTCTGTCCGTCTGCTGCTGGAGTCAGGACAAGTGTATCTGACTCCGAGGGAAGGTGCATGGAGATGTGCAGAGAGGCTCTCCTGCCAGCAGGGCCTGGATGGATGAGAAGAAGGGCCCCAAGCCCCACTTTGGGCCCCAGAGGCATCAACACTTGTTCAGGGGATGGAGTGCAAAAAGGCTGGCATTCCTACAGCAGCAAGGACAATGGGGAGGGATGAGGAGGCGCTGCCATAATCAAATGCAGGCTAGCTGGCCCTCCCCCAGGAAGGGCAGGCACCTCCTTCACTTGCCAAAGGCTTTGTTTTCTAAGCCACAAAGTGGCTGAGGAGGAGAGAGAGAGGAGGAGGAGGAGAGTGGAGGAGAACCCGCTGTGGGGGCAGAGCCACACCTAAGCACAGGTAACCCACTCTGCGAGAGCTGTCACCACAGCTGGAGAGGGGTTGGGCAAGACTCTGCCTGCTCCAAGCGGAGCTCAGAAGCGGCAGCTCCTTGCACGCAGCAGAAAGAGGCTGGGGTCAGCTGGAGATCACTACTGAGGAACCAGACTCGACACAGGCGTAATTACAGCCGGGGTCCTTCAAGAGAAGGGATCCAAGGGTGGCAGCCAGAGAACGCCACTGAAGGAGCAGCTCACGGAGCAGAGCCCAAAGAAATCCCAAGGGAAATGCTACCATTTCTCAACCATCCTCACCCCAACAATCCCAAGCGCCGGGCCTCCGAATGGCTTCTCTCAAAGTAAATGCAAGGCAAGGGTCCAAGCTGCAACAGGCTCCCAGGCCACGGCAGAACAATGCCCATGCTTTCCCCGAACGCCAAAAGAGGCAACATCTTGCACAACATCCTGACAAGCAGGAAAAGAGCCCCTGGGACTGCCTCAGGCCCTCCTGTAATGATACAGGTAGTTCAGCTGTGAGGCTCTGGGCATCACACGGCTGCAGGGAATGCAGGTGCTGAGCTGGTGTGATGGGACTCTGCCCTTGCTGGTTGGGTCAGTGCTTTCTTCCAACAGGGCAACTTTTGCCAGCAAAGTATCACGCGCCTTCGCTACTGACCTTCTGCAGGACTGGTTGTCGTCCCAGGGCTGGCAAGAGACCGTGCCGTGTGCTCTGGCTCATTAGTCGTGCCACTGCGAGTTAGGTAGCCATGGTCCTGACAGGGCGCACGGCTCTCAGGCGGGCCATTTCACGCCCGCAGACACAGGCAGCTGGGCACTTCGCTCATGGTAAAGTCAAGAGCATGCAGAGAGCTGGGGATGTAAGTGACCTGGGAAATAACTTCACCGAAAGAAAGCTTGAGAAAGGAAAACACGTGAAGGCTAAGAGAGTAGGCAAGGAGAGGGAGACTTGCTCTAGCTCCTCCCGGTGATGTGCCTATGGCAGTGCCACTGTGAAGCCAGGACAGGCAGCGAGAGCAAGGGGTACTGGGTCCACCGCCCTTGTAGGCACCCCAGAACAAAGCAGACATCAGTGCTTTTGGTACTACATACACACCCTTGCTTGCTCAGCTTCTCAGTTCTCCCCCAAAGCACTGTGGTGGTGCCAGATCCCAATGGAGTCTTGGAATTGAGTAAACAAGGGACAGCGGCCAGACCAGGCTTGGAGCCCCAGGAAGATGGTGGGTCCCCGAGTACGCCCGCACTGAGTCTGTGGTACTGAAAAACAATCCACTGCCCACAGTCAGAGATGGGGAAGGCAGCTTCCCTCACCGCTCCTCCTGCCTCAGCCCAGCCATCATCCAGCCCTTGTCAGGCACAGAGAGCTCCTGCCGCAAAGGAAGTGGGGACAAATGGAAACATCCAGCTTGGCAGCAGTCATGGCTTTGGGGAAGGAACCCTGCCAGCCCATGTGCAAGCTCCATGTGGTCTGGCCCAGCTCAGCCTGCCTCATCACAGGGAGCTCTCCCAGGCCATCAGGAGCTGCCAAGCAGTGAAAGATACAGTACAGCATCTTGACAGACCATATGGGGTCATGCTGTCCTGTCCCATGGCCCGTCCGGCAGCCACAGGCAGCACCCCGCACAACACTTGCTCACCACATGCAGAAGAAGGACCAGCAGAAGGGAGCCTCCCATTCCTGGTGGGCAGCAAGGTACGCAAGGGATGAACCATGATCCCTGCAGTGGGCACTCCGCACCCTTGGCGCATGCCGAGATGTTTGGAGAGATCTGAGCTTGCCAGCTCATTACCATGGCGTACATTGCTTACGCATCCTCAGGCTCCTTCCCCAAATCCTGGGGTCTGGCACGCTGCAGGCTCTTCACAATAAGGAAAATCAAGGACATTGCTTAGTTTAGGACTCCTGCTGTTGATATCCCCTCAGATATTAGGGAGGAGAGAAAGGGCTTAGGCAGGCACTGACAAGATCACAGCAGTAAGGTCAAAGCAGCTCAGCATCAGTAGAGAGTGAAATCAGTATAGATAAAATCTTCTGCTTCCCCCCCACACACCTCCCAGACCACACCACTGACTTTGCTTTGGGAAGGAAGAAAGGCATTCTGGAGATCAAGATCAAAATAATCAGCACTGAAAGAACTTTCATGCCACGCAGCGACTTCTGCACCCATCCTACAGCTGCAGGATGTATCTCCTCCGCACCCCTGGTTTCGGTTGGCCACCAGTTCACAATACACACGTGTTGTATTTATACCACCAGCAGTGTTTATAGCTTTAATGAAACCAGAGAGATCAAAATCCTCCTCCCTCCCTCTCCTCCACACCAAAGCAGCGTGCAAACATGCTGTGCCACTATCACTCAGTTTTCACTGGGGCTGTGGAACATGAAAGGCACAACCAAGAGGGATGGCGGTGCTGCCACCAAGGACTGCATCCCCCAGTTGGCATCCACCAAAAAGCAGCTCTATGAGAAGTGATGTGACACCCTAAGAAAATAAATGGTCCATCTTTGGGGTCTGTGTAACATTTGATCTGATGTACATACAGTGTTCATCTGGGAAGAACACTCATTGCTGTTGAGTCATGTCTGACTGCCCCGGCAGCCCAAGAGCTACTACCACAATGTGGATTCCATGCCTGAATGGAGAATGGAGCAGCTGTCACGTGCTACAGTCCAGGTTTGTGCTCCAGAGATCTCCGAGCTGGGTGGCTTCATATAGGACCCATGTTAGTCTTGCCCACAGAATTGCCAATATGCCAAGCAAGGCTTGGCACCTTTGTGTGCCTCCGTTTATCAGAAGAACCATGACAAAAACCATCCTTCCCAGGACAGCAAGGGGTGTTCAGGGACCAGAGCAGCCCCTGAACGTCTGTGCTCAGTGAGTGAGCAGAGCACAGGCTCTTGCTACTCTCCTACAGCACAGGAGGCACTTTTCTCTCCATTGAGCAGGGCGGGGGAAGGACATTCCCACAGCAAGAGGGTTCCCCACCGGCACAGCAAACTGCATAGATGAGCTGGAGAAGATCTGCAGAGCATCACTAAAACTCAAGCCTCACGTGTCCTGACAGCGGCGTTCTGGGCTGCCTTTTCCACTTTCCTCCCTTGCGCAGGATGCTGCTCGATGTTTTCATGTTTAGCTGACTTTCCCCTGCCTCCTCCGAGCAGTTCTGGCTGCCAAGGCAGCTCAGAGACAGCAACTAAGTGGTACCTACATCTGGTACAGCTTAACATTTAGTGTCTATTCTTTCTGGAATTCGAGAACTTCAATACCCGATGTTTGTACAAGTGTGGAATAAATGAAGTACGGGCTCCCTGGCCTTCTGCGCTTGCCAAAGCTGTATTTTAAAATGCACTTAGATAATTCTACTGTTTATCCATCTGCAACTTTAGAAATTAAAGGACACCAAATCTAACTGCAGGTCTGCTGAACGGGTGCATTTGCAATAAACCAAGCAGGTGAGAAGGCCAGGCACTCACAGTCACCACACTCATCCTCTCCTGCTTCCCAGATGCCTGGGCCAACCCAGAACCCTTGTTCCCTCAACCACACTTCCCAGCACCACGTTTTGGTGCTCCGTTTCCTCATGCAGGCCTCCACGATAGAGGAGCTGGGCTGTACTTAGGGCTGAATAGCAGAGTGCTATTCCTGATGTGTCAAGAGGCTGAATTTACCAGCTTGTAAGGATACAGCATGAACAAAATGCAGGCAGCCTCTCCTGGCCTGGTGGCCAAGACTGGGACACAAGCAGCCAATTTCTTGACCCTTGATGTCCAAGCTAGTGCTGCCATGATCCTTCTGTCCACTGCGTCCACAAGAGGAGCCTACAAGCTACAGCTCAGACAGCAGAAGAGCTCTATTCTTAACAGAGGTGGACATTTTCTAGAATACACACCCACCCCTTCTCCCACGTACTGACTTAAAAAAAATAATCACCGCAGACACATGAGCATGAGTGGGCTTTTGCAGAATGTAGATCCAGCTCCCTGTTGGTGCACATGCTACATTTCACATCTTTTATAAACCACCAAGCTACGGACTGAGTCCAAGCAAGCTTTTTACGTCGTCCTCTGTGCAGCAGATGCCTTGTCTTACCTTGTCAAAGAATTCATACAGCCTGACCGTCTCACAGATTCTATGTCTGTTTTCATCCAGTTGAGTGCAGAACTCTTCCAGCTGATCTCTGTAGGTCTGCAGCTTCACCCTGTAACAATGTACATCCACAGAGGAAAAGTCTTCCCATCGATCCATCTTCTTTAGTGCTTCCTGCCCCCTTCTGCAATATTCCTGAAAGCAAAATGGGATTGCGTATGAGGATAGAGACCCAACATGGACACTAGATAGTCTTCAAGGTCATTGACATCTAGGACTAATTAGGCTGAATTTTAAGGCTCAAATCACATGAGCAGGGGTGTACTTGTTTACAGCACAATTCTGGAGAGTCCTGACCTCTGTTATGATTTATATGAGCCACACCGCAGCTTGCAAAGGCCTACACAGTATGTCCACAGGTCAGTTAGGATCAAAAAAAAAAGACAGTGTTACAAGCACATGAAGGGATTAATAAAAAAAAAAAAATCCATCTTCAACCACAGTAGTTATTTTCCTCAAGACTGGCAAATACCATCTAGTGAGGGGTTGAGCTGGTGGCTTTGTCTACAAGAGGAGAGCAGGGAAGCCAAGTAGCGTAAAGGAACGACACACACCTTGGTGATGAACCCTCTATCAAAGTCACCTTAGCACCATGGGTTTGGCTGAGCACGTACATGTACGAGGCACATATGCTGCCGGCTCAGGAGAATATGTTTTTCCAATCAGACAACACTTACACTGGCAATAAGATCAAACTCCCTGAACTGCTTTTGTGTTTGAAGCAACACCTCCAAAGAATCATCCAGGTTGATGGTTTCCTTTAGCCGTTTTCTGCCAACGTTCTCGATCCAACTGCTGACCTAGGAGAACAGGGAAAAGCTCTACTATTAGTCACTCTGTGCTACTCACCAAGGTAGGCCTTTATGTGGAAAGAGCAAGGAATTGCTCTTTATAACGCTAGTCGTTTCATTACTGGAAAGAATGTGCATGTACACTGCTCCCCGATCCTGGCATTTCAACCTGAGCCTCCTGCTAGGAGTTCTTCCACTTCAGGTCACTGAGTAATTGCAAAGCTCTGCTATTGCTCACTAGCCTTAGGCATAAACAGGGCAAGTAGCTGCTTGGGCTCTGCTTCAGGTGAGCCTTGGCCTAATGCAAGCCCTGCAACCTGCAGGCTGGCCTGATAATCCTATTATCGTTACCCCAAGTGGGATAAAATCTCCTTGCTGCCAGATTTCCTACACCACTTCCCTTTTCTGACTATCAGGACAGGAACGACGTCAGTGTGAACATACTGATGGATTCTTCCTGTCTGCAACACTTCATGATTCTCTGGGACTCTCAGCCACTGGTTTTCTGAAGACAGATCGCCACAAAGCCGTGCAGTAACTTGCAGGTTCCTCAACAGAGCCCAGCCACTGCCACAGTTGTAAGCCTATGTCCTCAGACATGGGTAAAGAACTGACTAACAAGTGTCCTAAAAGCAAAGCACACACAGGAGGCCAGGCAGGATAACACAGCATCTCCATCAACAGTAGGTTTTAAAAACAGGCTAGTAAACTTGTCTGCAATGCTTCAGGCATCACTGCGCCTGGGGAAAGGGACAGACTAAATGCTTCCCAATGCCCATATATCCTGTTTTCCTGTATCATCTAAATCCATATCCCAACTCAATCCCGTGGTCAAGGACAAACTCCTAGTCTTTTGGACTGAGAGAGGGTCTGTGCCCATGGAACAAGCACACTGGCAAGAGGGGGAGATGGGGGTGGGTTCCCAGGCTGTGACCCATTTCACAGAGGGGCACATACTGCTGCTAGAGCTCCTAGACAGACTTAAAAGCAGGAGCAGTCGCTGCCATCATTGGTGATCTGCAAGCAAAGTAAGCTGGGAACAGTCAGTTTTGCTCAATTCATTCAAAAGAAGTTCAGCTTAAAGCAGGGGCAGGTTGCAGAGTCTGCCTTTGTGCCTTTTTTCATTTCTGTTTGGTATTAGGAACCTGTGTGTTTAAGGGAGTCTTTACTAGGTTCTTGCATAACACTTCTTGTCCTGAACACGCAGAGCATGGCGCCCCAGTGTCTACTTCCAATTGGGAAGTCATTAAAGCTCTTGGATCCACCTTGGCCTGTGAAAACAACAGGTAGGCTACAGCCTCCTCTGCAAATCCAGTTCTCTCCGGAGGAGAAGAGCTCAGAATCCTAGAAGAGCAATGGTGAAACTAGTCCTAGTACAGGTCTTTAAGGATGCAGGTTCCTAAGGGGAGCTCTGAACAGCACACAACCCTTCACACACACAGGGTCATTAAGTGATATACAGAAGAAAAAACTTCTTGTTGACGAGTTACAGCAAAGAAGACTATGCGACTCCATAACCTCAAGGTAGAGTTCAGGCTTAGGGAGCACATCTGGGATCTGCAACACCAAAAGAACTGATCAGATCTTGTAGGACGCTGAGACAGCCTGAGCTACTTTATGACTTTTTAAGGTTCTCTATCTACACAGCTACAGGTTTCAAAGGTCTTTGTGAAAACCAGTGCCTGTTTGCTTCAGTTATCCCACAGCTGTAAAGAGTTTCAGTGAGCACCACACGAAGGGAATTTTAAGCTCCCACAGAAGTGCAGGGGAGTGGGGGGATGTAGGCAAGCCCTGCAGGATCTAGAGCCCAGAAGGGACACACAGACTCATCAGCTTGTTGCCGTCACCCTGCTGCTTCTCAAGGTGGACCACAAAGAATGGCTCCTCAGTTGTCTTGCTGGGAGGGTACTTTTGCTGACCAATGTAAAAAGACACCCCACTGACAAGCGTACTGCCTACTGACAAGTGTAGTACACTGAAGTCTCTAAGCCTGGAAAAGCATCACAGATGTTTATGGGGTTTGACTGATCCACACCTAAAGAACAGCCAGAAAACTTTTACTTGGCATCAAGAGATACCAGGCAAAAGAGTGGCTTGGTTCTCAGTACACCTGAGAAATCTGTCTCAGATTCTTATGTTCAGTTGTTCTTTTTAAGAGCCTACAGGCATCATTCTACACCTTCACAGGAGAGATCGACAGGCCCAGTATCTGCTGTGGGACGCACAGTCAGAGGGTGGCAGCAAGCAGTCACCGGAACCAATAAACAGGCCTTACCTCCTTAAAACACTCTTCCACTTTCTCAAACTCCATCACCAGCTCCAGTTCCTGGATACGTTTGTTCGACAGCATCACCAGTCGGTGAACACCCTCATCCACTCGATTATAAAGCACGCTGGCAGCATCAAGTGCATCTCTGGAAAGGGACACAAGTCTGGTCAGGGGTTTTGCATTAGCACCTTCCTCCAGCACTTCAGGCAAACACAACCTGGCCAACAGTGGCACTTCAGTCATCCACCCGTGGGACCTGTAATGGCCATCTCCATATGGAGAACAGAAGGAGAATAATGCTGCTCCCTGAATGTTCCTGTGATGCACTACTCTGATCCCAATGCAGACAAGAGAATCTCCTCCCAGCCAGGCTCCTTGCAAAACATCGTGTACTTGTCACACTTTCAGGCAGGATACTCAGCTTTTCATAAGTGCAGGTTATTGCATCAGCACGCTTTCACAAAACAGAGTTGCAGGCAGTCTCAGTGTCTAAAACCACCATTTGCATATAATTTCAATAAGTAAATAAGCAATCACTAGGAAGGAAATCTCTCCTGAACGACAACAACATAAAGCACTTGGTGCCCCACTCACTCTTGGGAATTTCCACCAGCCAAACAAAAATGCAAAGCATACAGCACCCCAGCCCCAAGAGAAATTGAATTTTACAGTGTTGTGCTGGAAAGATTCAAAGACAGAGCTCCCAGTCTTGCACAGCCAGCTGTGCTGACCAAAGCCCAACAGGCAGCACTCTGCCTGCCAGCCTGGCTGCAGCAGAATTTAACCTCCTCCGTGCACAGGTAGGGATGGAGGGGTTCAGACTGGAGCCCAGTGCCCTTGGACGCTGGAGCCACAGACCCGGCACATCCCAGCAAGATGACGAATGTTAGCAAGTTCCTTTCAGGTGCGTGCAACACCTCGCTCACACGGGTTCAGGGGAATTATAGACAGGATCCAGAATAGCATTCAAGCTTATTCTTTCTTTCTCATATTTCTTCTGCTTCTACATTTCCTCTCCTTTCACAAGTATGGACTCACCAGATGCCTACAACAAACGCTACAGCCTCCTTCAGCTGTGCTCTACACCAGCTGCCTGAGCATCTCCCATACTCACCTTAAACCAGCTTTCATTTTGCAATTGTCTTAACTTTCTGACTTACAAGAGTATGGCTTTTTTTAATCACGATATTAAAATTATCCAAAGCACTTGTGAAATAGGTAGCTAATAAAACTCGGAAAGCTTTGCTCATGGAAATTAATACAAGCAATTCAGAATTCAGGTTTATTTGTTTTCTTGGGTTACAGGCACTCTTGAACCTATGAAATGCAACTGAATACAAGCATTTAGCGGCAACCAACCTGTAGTTTTTAGATAGTACTTAATTGACATGAGGTGGTGCAATAGGTCTGGACAACTAGCTCCGCATAGCAGAAATCCACAGGATTTTTCCATTCAGAATTCCACCCAGTGTGCAACAGCCAATTTCTCAAACCTCAGGCTCCTAGATACTTTTGTTTTTCCTCTTCAAAATGCCATTAGACTGAATGAGTTTGTCCAAAGCGCAGCCAAAAAAACACGAATTGTTTCTGGACTAAGATCAGTGCTACTGCAGTGCAGAGGAGACAGGTCCTCTACAGAGAATCTGCAACCTTCCATGGAAAGATCCAAGCTGTAACGCTGCTCCTGCCTTTCCCGAAACCACCATAAACAAACAGCGATGATACGAGCCTTCTGTTTTGTAATCCTTTCCTAGGGACGGACCCAGAGCCAACCCAGGATACTGGCGGCAGCAGAGCCACAACCACCGTCCAAGCTGAGCTCTGGAAAGTGTGGTTACAGAGCAGGTTGTGAAGGCCAGTTCCCGTCAGCAGCAGTGACACAGCTAGGACAGCTAATGAGAAACAGTTTGGAAGATCACCGAAAGTTGTATTTGGCAACAACATTAATGCTGTTGGGTTTTGTGCAGCAGAGCCTATCTATCTGTCAGGTCCTAGTTTTTTAATAAGGCTCAAGCAAAATACAATACTGATGGCCAGGCAGGCAGACACCCTTCAGTCTTACTCCCACGGGTCTGAAATCCCTGCTGGCATGAATCCACTCAGGAAAGCACACCGATAAACCAAATGGTCTTCCTCCCACCGGCAGAGACAAGCAAGCGCCTATGGCTTTAGTCATTACAGGCTGTTACATGCAAACATTTGCAATTAGCCTCTTGTGAGGCAAACTGTTTTTCCAACCTTTCTCTGAGCTTCCATGGAAATCACCTTGGTGTTGATGCTTCTTCTTTGATGGCACTCATCAACAAGCTAGATTGACCTGCTAGGCCTTTCTGTAATGGGAGTCCTTATGTCCACCTAAGCCCAAGATAAAGAAAGCATGCTTGGTTTCAACGCTTAACAAGATACTGCAAGATGGCCACCTTATGGCATAAGCAACTGGAAACAAGAGTTCCAGCTCCTGCTGCGTGACCTAGCACAGAGTGTGATCTGATATAGGGGAGCCAGGGAGTCCCACTCTACTCCTTTCCACACCTGATGGAGGAAACAGGACTGCAGCTGTCTCAAATTTGAGCAATTTTCCTTGTCAGGAGTCAGTCACAACCTGGGCTGCAAAGCTCTAAATACTACAGACTCCCACGTAGCAGACAGCACATTTCCCAAAGACACAAAACATACGCTCTCCTGAAGACAGCATTGCAACTGTGGCAAAAATCACCCTCAAGGTAAAGGGAGAGGAAGCAATTACAAGACAAATGTGTTTTAAGTATCATTTTTATAAACAGAAATCGCAAGCTCACTGCGTAAAGAGGCAAATTCACTGAGCCATCATGAACAAGACCAGTCTCTTGGAGCATGCTTGAGACCAGCATTGGCCTTATGACCAGTAAACCACGCCAGGCAAAGTAAGGTTCAAAAACACAGCAGTAAAATGCTACTTCTGGCCCACCTACCAAGCCCCGAGGAGCCCACTTTAGGAGAAGAGAAGGGGCTCAGGTGAACTGCTTGCTGCTGAGCTGAAAGACTGACAAAAATCCACCCCAAACAGTGCTCTTCTGGCCCCACACATGTTCCTTCCACGGAAGGAACTATCCCAGATTATTGGCAATGCTAGAAAAATAAAGAGCCTGACTCTGAAGACCTCATTAAGGCCAAGCCTTCCTTGCATTTACAGAAAGCGGTAGAGAAGAACCAAGCTAGAGCCTCCAGTTTAGAAGTGAGCACTCGACCCTCTGATGCAACCCATGTCCCGGCAAATAATGAGACAGCTACACACGTCTGTAGGTCTACAGACACTCAGTCATCTTCCCCCTATCCCAGCTGATGCAATGGCACTAAAAATGACATTCTATTACCGAATGCACACATGGAAAACCTTTGCTTTACTGATCCACAGGCTTCTCAAACTTACCTACAGTCAGTCTAGGATGCATTTGGGAGTTTCTACTATAAGCCCGGACTGGACAGAGAATTCTAGCCCTCTTACCCAAAATGAAATTAGCTCATTTTCATTTTTAGTTGGGCTGTTTAGGGCATATATCATTATCTTAAATCCCTTACTCTTGCCATTTAAGTAATTTTGTTTTCTGGGAATGCTTGCAGCAGGCTGTTGATACACTTATCAGGGTGCAACCCAATACCCAAGGCTGCCCCTTCTCTTGGTCCTGCCAATGGTTTGCCGAGTGACTGCGCACAAGCCACCCAGAAAAAAAAAGAAAAAAGATATTTCCAAACAGCTCCTTCCAGGCTCAGAAAGACTTCAGGTGTGGCCTTACACCACTCCTGATCCTCCACCAAGTTCCTCCAGCATCCCAGCACCTCAGTCCTTTGTCTCAAGGTCCAGCCACACTGTTTTCACACATTCTGCCTCACTTGGCAGACGTTCATTAAAACCTCAATTTCTAGTTGTTGGTCTTCTGTTGCATCTCCAAGGTAACTCCATTCATACATTGTCAGCTCTTGACAGTTCACTTTTACCAGCCCAACAGGCTCTCTAACATCCATCTTTCTCTCTCTTGACACAGAGGAAAATATAACCCTTTCCACCCTGTAGTATAAAGTAGGTAGGCAAACTGAGTCAGACGAAAAACTCGCCCATGGGAAAGTTTGGGGTTTTTGATTCATGTGGGCATTTCCAGTGCTCACAGAAAGTATCCACTCGGCATTAAGTGCGTTCTCCCAAACCTCTGTACATCTGATTACCTATCCACATGCACCCATCCATTTGCTGATCCACATCTTAAAAAAATTCTTCCTAAATCATTTCTCGTATACTAGTAAACTCAACGATACGCTGCAACAGGGAGTTTCACAGGAAAAGGATACCTGGCATAAACAACTATTTCTTTTTCAGAGTCAGACTTGGGAGTTTTTCATTCCTGTCCTTCATTGCTTTCAAGGCAGCTTGGCATAAACAAACCAAATATTGAAAATTTGGTTGAAGAAGAAAAAAGTGACTTCCATCCTGCCACACAAAGGGAAACACCTGGTTGTTAAGCACCTTAAAGATATATTTTAAAGAGTGACATGAGCAACTCTGAGGAAGAAAAGCAGAGAGTTGTTTGAACTCAGTGGAAAGTCTCGTCTAAGCTTAGATTTGTTTGGATGCATTGCAATTTCCCTGCACATGTGAGTGTGGTAAGAAGAGTCTTTCACTACATTCTTCCATGGTCAAATCATACAGAGTAATTTTGCAATAGTGCAGAGTCAATATAATTTATAGCAAAAAGGAGTAGCTTGATGTCAGTTTATGTTTCCCCAAATCCTGTTTTCATTGAGCAATTATCGTTTCAGTGGAAAAGGTTCCAAACGTCTTCAGTTTTCTGGAGAAGTGCCAAGCAGTTGTATAATGGTAGGGTAATTTTAAACCTGTAATTTAGAAAGACCATTTCTGTCTGAATCCATCTTTCAAAAAAGCCAGCCTTAGAGAGTTACACTTTAGTTTTCAAAGCAAAATACCTGATTTATTTTTGAAAATAAACGGCCACGGAAGAGGCATCCAGCAGGCTTGCAAAAGCAGGTGCTGCATGAGCCATGCTGGCGAGACACAAATAGAAGAGCACAGGGAGGGAAGCAGCAGAACCATTACTATTCTGCAACTTACTGTCTGCCCCTTGAAAAACTGCTCTAGCCAACAGCAAGGGGAAGAGCTAAAGTGAAGGCTAAATCCAGAGCTCATCCTCTGACTAACCTAGGTCAATTTTAAAATGGCAAAAATTTGTGGATGGAAGAATACGAGACACTGCCTTTTGATGGTGTATTGGTTTTTAGGCAAGTATATTGCAGCTAACTTGCTCTGGAAAATCAGGTATCCCTGATCATGTTGTCATTTAGAAGAAATAGTCAGACATTCCAACATTAGCCTCATCTCCTGGTGCTGAACTTCCCTTGTGGTTGTCTCTACAGGTTTTGGCGGAAAAGGAATAGGATCTGGCAACTAGGAGATTTAAAGGATGATTTGGTCCAAGGACATCACCCAGATCATTTGTGCTGATGCCTTGGCTACAATTCATTTACATATCCTGAGCAATACTTCAGGAAGAAATCCTTCCAGCTTTGCAGGGAAAGTCCTGTGTGCCTGAGGGCCGTTTCGCAGGAACAGAAATGCATTAGAGCCATTCTCAAGCATTAATGCATTTTGGTAGCAACCTACCCGACTGCCATATTTGTAACAATCCCACAAAAGGAGGTCAACCTGAATGCTCCTGCTCTTCAAGCTGAAAACTGCACATACAGCTGAGGTTAAAATTCAAACTGGGCATGGTGAAGCTAATGCAGATATTGCTAAATGAACTGTAATTATTCTCTGCAGTACACAAATAGCCATGGTGGTTTTAATTAACTAATAAAACTATTTGAGGAACTGGGTACAGTTTTTAGAACCCCAAAGTGTCCTTAGAAAGGCGCAAAGGTCAAACAAGTTTGGCGTTGCCTGTGGGATCCCTGCCATTCGTGATAGGAACAGTGGATCTAGCTGAGACCACAGACCTGACTGAATCCCTCCTCACTGGGTTACCTGACAAGCACATGCACTGGGAACAACCCATCCAATTAATAAAACACACCGCAGACCATAATTCCCAAGAGAATTCTCTTCTGAGCACAGTTCATTTAAACAAGTTTTTAGCAGAAATAGACTCTGAAGTCCTTTTAAAAGCAAAGGGACCGATGCGTACAGTTAAACAAGTGTCCAAGTGCACTCCCAAGCCGTGACTTTTGATTCTTTCTCCAGACTGGCTTGCAGTCATTTACAATAAAACTTGTTTTCAGTCTCTGGCTGATTTTAAATCCCGGTAAGATCCATAAAACTGACTGGGAAAAAAAAGTTACAAGAAATCCCAAACGGAGAAGTAACCGTAAGTATGGGAAAGCTCACCCCGCAGTAGAGCCTAAGATAGGATGTGGAAGCACCATTCTGGGAACACCAAGCATCAAGTTGTGGTTTTCTACCAGTTGTAAAAAGCTCCTACCTCCAAACCTCGTCCCATGCACATTAACCTATTTGTGTTTATACTTGTTAACTAGGTTGACTGCGCTAGTCTAACAGCTGTGTTACTGGAGTTAGGACCACCAGAGTCTCAAGATGCCCTGCTCAAATATATACCTGCTGTCATTTAAAGCCACCTACCTATTTCCCCAATACGTCCTCCTTTTAAACTCTCCCAGTGTTTATGATACATATAATAGCAGCGACTAGGCTATTTCACTACTCCAGCACAGAAACATCTACCCCAGCTCAGCCATGTAAAAAACAGTGCTTGTGGGATGGTCTGGGCTGAGCCAGGAACTTCAGGCGGTTCAGCTAATGTCCTATACTGGAAACTTTTTGCAATTTTTTCCATAATATTTTTAAACAGATAACACACATAGCGTGTCATTAATTACCTAATGCCCTGTTGGCATGACAAACATTGCAAACAAGAACGAGCAAAACTGGAGCCTTCTGGGTAAATTACCACTGAATCCAGGAAGATTTAGGACATAAGACAACAGAAAATGAACAGCAGAAAGGGAGCTGAGGGGGATCATCTCATGAAAAGCCTAAAAGAACAGCAAAAACTTACCTAGACAGAGCTCTGCAATCTTTTACCTCTCTGCAAATGCTACGTCTGGCTCCACACAGCACATCATGCACTCGGAATGACGACAACTCCATGCTCCTTTATGTGCAGAGCAATGAGGTTTGTTTAATGCGAGCATAAAGTGCTTTTTACCAGGCTAAAACCACCACGCAAACAGAGGGAACAGGTTAGACTGTAATGAAAATGAATACCAAGCAGCACGGTATGTGTTTGGATAGAAATGTCGCCATGCGCTCCTCCCTCCACCCGACACAAACAAATGAGACCGTGGAAGAGCACTGCCACCCATACACTGCTAAAGGCCAAAGGTTTAGTGTTTGTCAGCATCTTCTGTGTCACCAGCAACGCCACAGAGGTGTCTCACGGTAGAAAGTTGCCAATTTTTGAGGCCAGGATGTAAAAACAGTTTTTCATCTCGCTTCAAGGTATACCGAGAACTTGTTCGAACCAAGAGATGAAGGTTTTGGGATTAGGTCCACAGGAGAACCATGCAAAGGACACTTATCGATGGAAGATGCATCTCGCAGACCACGGCGGGAGCATGCACTACGGAAAGCGGTAGCACAAGAGGTTCCCAAAGCTCCCAGAGAGGCAGGAAGATGAGCAAGTGCTAGTTAAGCAAACCAACAAAATGGCACCACTGAGAGGGACACAAGTACTGCCTTCTTTTGAAGCACGTGCAAGCACACAAAGTAGCGACCATCAAACTGGCCACAGTGCAGAAACAAACACGCCTCTAAAGCTGGAAGGGGATGGCAGAAGACAATAACAGCTCCGGGAAGGATTTCTCCCCGTAGGTTGCCATGACCACCAGCACATGGCAGCAGCTGTCAGCTTGCAGACACACACTTTTTATCTTCCAACCCAAGAAGGCCAGCCATCCCAGTCTGCCCAGACTGGGACTTACACACCAGACACTTGTCTCCCCTCTACTCTTGTCCCCAACTTGTCCCATGGTTTGGATGATCAGCTTAGTCTCTCTGCCTAGACCCCAGACAGAGCTTCAGATGGTGCTTGCGCAGCCCCTCGGCAGGCTCTCCTGGAGCCCCCGAGAGCTTGTACGTTCTCCAAGCTTACTTCTGCCAAAAGGAGCTTCGTACACCACTTTGCGGATTGGCACGTGCCACTCCGGAGCATCCCAGGACTTGCTGCTAACAGGAGTCTTACTAAGGACCCACAAACACAAGCTTCCACAGCACCACACAGCTACAACCCCAGCTACAGCTTCAAGCAGACCTAGTGCCTCAATACCACGCGTGGCAGCCAGGCACAAGAGCTGCAGAGGCCATTAGCCATAAGATCACCCTCTTCGTTGCTGTAATTGAGCCGGGTCCAGCATCAGGAACCTGGCAGCTGCTGCTCAGGAAGTCTGCTCCGCGCTGCCCATTACCTCTGCTCAACGCAGGTCCCCACCCAGGGCTTCCAACCAGATCACCAAGCCACACTAAAAATAGTCAGCTCACAAAACCAGCTCTTGGCTCTCACCACTCCACCCTCAAAGTACAGAGACTAACTACACTGCTTGCTGCAAACAAAAGGAGAATTCACTCCTCCATCTATTTATAAGCTGCTTATTCACAGCTTGCAAGCACAAATTCTTTTCAGATGAGGAGCTTGGGGGAAGAGATTATGCTTTTTCTGGTTCCATGTTGCACAGAGCCCAGCACCCAACCTGGTCATTCCTTCACCGTCTGAGGTTTTTCCCTCTTTCTTTCACCTCTCACATCTAGTCCTGTGGCTATCTTGCCCGCCAACATGCGGAGCATGATGCAATCCCACTCCCGTGCCACGCTGAGAACGCAGGTTTGCTGGTAGAGCCGGGCATGCACCCAGTGTATTCTGGTCCAACTAGTATAAAGCATCTTTATATTAATATAAAATGTTTGTATCTTCTTTGCTCCACTTCTGACTCATCGTGTATCTATGGGACAAAAGGCATCACTGGACACTTTGTCTAGGCAAGCGTTCCCAGCTCTTGGCTACGCTGGAAGAGCAGCAATAATGAGAACAACAGTGGAAAATGTCTGGCTAAAGACCAGGTTAAAAGTCTCCCTGCCTCACTGCCCAGCCCCACACAACTGTCTCACTTTAGTAAGAGCTCCCACTGCTGCTGCCTACCGTCTGGCAGCTTCTCTGACACTTCCATCATAAGCCTGGAGAAATCTTTTAAATCCAAGCCACAGGTTGATTGATCAATACAGTAAGTATCCAGAAGCCCAAGCTAGCACCTGCTAGCCAACTCTACCTAACTTAGTAAAAAGACTGTGTTTATTAAAAATTTCCTGTCCAAAAGTGCAAAAATAGCATTAATAGCATTAGTGATGGATGTCTCCGTGGCATTTGTCCACACTTACCGACAGGAACTTCAGCTAGGCTAATACATCTGCATTTCAACCCCGAGAAAGACTGGGACAGCAAAACCTGGAAGCTTTCAGCTAACAGACCTAGAGAAGCACCGAGCCATCAGCGCAGCAGATGGTGTGAAGGCAAATGTGCTGGCTTTAAAGCCAGCCAGCTCCACCAACCACGAATTAAGTGGCAATGCTGCCTTCAGCAGTCCACCTGCACCTTTGGGTGGCCAGCCTGTGCTGAAGCTATCATTACAGCACTTAGAGGCGCCACAAAGATACTGGCTCATCAGCTCCACAACCACACCAACTCCAGGCCACATTCAGCCCGGTCTTCCCGGAGGTGGGGGAGCGGTGTGGGACCAGCTGAGCACACCACATCCCCTTAGCCAACTCCCCGTGATGGGCTGCCTGCAGGATGCATATTCTGGTAGCAGAGCTCCTCCTCTCTAAGCCAGGAAAAGGCTGAGATCCAGAAAGACTGCTTGGAGAAGTCTTTCTTTCCTTTTGTGGATAAGCAGCTGGATAGGCAAGGCTATCTTTTACAGCGGTACTTGGTGGAGAAAAGAGGATGGAGACTCTTGGTCAGCTCAGGAACAAAGAGTGAGTAGAGTTACCAGTCAAAGCCACTGTCGTGGGGCTTACAGCACCTCTCAGGATGGGACCATCCAGGTGGGACTCCTGAAGACTCTTAAAGCATCTGTCAGAAACAAATGGATGTACCACAGTGCCTCTCTTGTGCATGACCACATCTCTGATGGGATGAGTTCAATTCCTGCCGGACAGGAGCTGTGTCTCACTGGCTTAGCAAATCCTCACAAAGCCTGGGTCAGACCTGGCAGCAATGATATCCCACTGCTGTGTGTCATGAAACACTCCAAAGGGCATCTCAGCTCTGCAGGAGGGCAGAGCAGGGAAACATGCCAAAACCAACCCCAAGGGAAGAGTTTCATTACTAAAGAAAGACTAAAGCAAATCTTGTTTGCTGCATGCTCCAGAAAGGTATTTGGCAGATAACATCTGACTGCACAGAGCACAAGCCTGCTTCCTTGCCTGTTTTAGCATACTATCTCTAACCTGCAGTCAAGCGTTTTTAGACGGGTTTGTCCATCTCTATTCTTACCACCTCCTGGTATTCTTTTCGCCAGGCAAAGCGACAAACTAGCAAGAAAGTAAGCTGTGAGAGTTGGCAAAATACGTCCCTTGCAAAGAAGCAAGGCAAGCTCTTGCTTCTTTAATCCCAAGGTGATGGTGCAGCTGGGCTTGTCCTCTTTGTGACTGTTAAGAAAAATCACATTTTTTTTATGTTTAGCTCTGCACTTCTGGTTGGCATGTTTTAACTAACTAGAGCTAAGAGTCCAGAAAACTCATGCTCTTACAATTTTTGCCTCTATGTGCAATTCTTGCACATTTTGACAGTTACCTGTTCACAGCTGGCCTCACTACCCCTGACTAAGAAGTCTTTGCAGTCACAACTCTGCTTGACTGAGCTTTTACACCACAAGAGAGAAGAAAAAACTAAAACAGTGGGACATGTGATTAACACAAGAGGCAAAAGGTGGCTCAGAAAGGATAAATCCACTTGACTTGGTTTTGTAAATGATTTGATTTCAAGTATTGGGGGAGTGGGTGTGAAATTAAATAAAGACTGCTAAAGATTGATCCAGATTTTACTATTCAAAGTTCAGAAAAGCAATACAACAGGCCCTGCTGAGTGCATGGATGCATCAGTCCTGTTCCATTTTCACACCTCACCAGTCAAAAATCTAATATTGGACCCACATACATGAACAGCCACTCCAGGCTAGCTTAGTAGGCCAGCTACAATATTTTGTCCCTACCCCACTTAGATCCTATTAGTTAAAGCCGCCTTTGAAAATCATAACCACAGGAGCCTTTAGAGGGTTAGCAGAGCTCAGAACCTTTAATATCTGCACAGCAGTTTATAAAGAAGGAGCAAGTGCAGAGCCATGGAGGATCTACACCCGACAGTGCCTTATACAGAGTTGTCTGGGGAAAAAGCTCCATCACTTGGCCATTGAAAAGGACCCTGGAACAGGGAAGAGTTGACTTTAGTCCTCTGCCCCGAGTTACACAACAGGCAGGCACTCCCTCAATGAAAATACTGCATGGATTTTAGTTTCTGCAGCTACTCCACAGGCTAGAAGAGGACTAACTTTTTCCCCACTACATTCATTTGCGTTCCTCAGGCTGGAGCGAGCCACATATATTTGACCCGTAGCATACACTCTTCATTCATACTGGCAGGCAATGAATATAACCTGAATTCAGAAGAGAACATGCTACACAGCCTCGGCATGCGCTCAAACACCGTACAATCAAAGAATTATGTGTGTATCCCCCGCCTCTGGCCTTGCTAAGGTAATCAAAGCAGTAAACTATCCTTAGGGGCTGTCAGATCAGGTTTTAAAGTTGATCATTTCTCTGCACAAGAACACAGGCTTAGCTTAAAACCAAAACAAAACATAAAAGCATGCACATTCTCCCCATTCTCCTAAGACTCTAATGTTGCTGTGTGTTGCTCAAAATAAAAGAACCCAAAACACAACCTGCCATTATCTGTGCTTCTCACATCATGTCAGACTGAAAAAGTTATACTCTACTAATTCTACCCAAGATTGCATCATGAGTACTTCACCAGTTCAGCCAGAAAATTGTGTCTGCAGGGCCTGCCAGAGCTGCTGGCAGGAGGCACAGCAAGCAGGGAAAAGAAACGGTTGCATCTGTCCCCACGCTCCCCTCTCACTCGGCACCAAAACGCCAACCTCCATCTCCCTGTGACAGGTTGCATTGTCATCCACTTGCTGAATTTTCAGCAAGAAACATTGTTCTTTTCCCAGCGTTTGGGTGAGATACTCCGCAAGCTATTTTGTTATCTCCTCTCCGTTCCCTCCCTTAAAACCTCCCAGCTTGCAATGGCAACAGAGAGTTTAACCAGAGCAAGGCTGCGGATGCACGGAGCCATTCCACACGGCCCTGTCATCCGCTACACCCCCGGACGTGTCCACATGCCAGAGTTTATCTCGCACTTGGGCTGGAAGCTCCCGCATGCAAGGGCTGTCTTTCTACCTGCTGTTTGCACAGCACATAGCACAGAGGCCTTCACACACCGATAGGCTTCAGGTGTTTTAATAGTACAAACAGGAGTTGAGCAATGCCCTGAGGCTTTCAAACAGCTGGCCTCTCAGTCCCTGCTTCTCATATCAATTCTGCAAATGGGCGGTGAATGTTGTCTGTCCAAACCGTATCCATGTGCAAGGAGATCAGAGCTCGCTTCAGCCAGAAAGCATTCCTTGCAGTTAAGGTCCTTGGAAATCCCCTTGCATAAGGAGTGCCTTGGTAAATCACACAGCGATAATGCCTTGGACCTAAACAGTCATCACTAGCATCATCAATTAAGACTTGTGTTTTAGAGGTGCACGAAATATCTAGCTCGCTCTCCACTACCAGGGATAAGTCTGATTTCGCTTGGGAAAGGAACTTTAACCATCTAAGTGAATCCACCCAGATAAGTTTTAGGACTAGGGAAGAAACAGTCAGGATAAGAGTAAAATTCATTACATTTTTCACCTTTGCTGTTTTCAACAAAAGTCCTTGCGACACAAAGCTGGTCTCTAGCCTGCACCAGCGATGGATCATGTCACAGAGACTCCCAGCACCTGCTTTTTGCTCATCTCCGTCTCCTCTTCTGCCACGCTTGGGGCTCACCTGTAGTCGGGGGTGAGGGTGACACAAGACTCCTCCTTCCTCAGTCTGGCCAGGAGCGCTCCACCCTCCAGCTGCAGCCTGACCAAGCGTGCGTCTTCAAGAACGTTCTTCATCAACTGTCTGTAATTCCTCAGCAGCACAGCTGCCTCCTGGAGGGATCGCAAGAGTGAGATGAGCAGTTACTACAACCTAAGGGCAATGAGGGAACAGGCAAAAACTAGCGCCCAACCCAAAACACACACAAACCACATCTCACCTTGGCCGACCCTAGGAAAGAGGGAGGGAAAGAGGGAGGTTGGTTCCCACAGCTGTTTCTCTCAAGCCCGCCAAGTCCAAAGTGATAGGCAGTGCTCCTCATGCTCTCAATACTTTCCCCACCAGGCTAAAATTGGGTTTTGATTCCTATCATTGTCCATACTCCATTTGCTGGGCACAGAAAGAATAAGCTTTCCAGCCTCGTTTTCCACTCACTGCTAGCTGCTACTGTTCTTAGAGCCTGGACCTGCACGGCTCCAAGCTGTGGGACAAGATGCACGTGAAGAGTTTGTGGATATACACGTGTACGTAGGAAGGCCCAGAGAAGCCACCATTACATTTTCCCTTGTTTTACTGCTGGGACACTCAATGCAGAGCCGGCAGCAATTTCCTACTGTCAGGGATACAGCAGCTTCTCAAGAGTAGGGGATATAACATGTTTGCAACAACACTGGCTCAGCCTTTGTACCTTTCTCCTCTTGCCCGCTTCCAAATTTCTGTTCTGGAGGCAAAGCTGGAACCGCAGCACAACCCTGGCCTCATGAACACCATCTATGCTGTCACTTAACTTTATTCCAGGCCAGTCAAGCCAACCTGGCGTGGCACAGCCCGAGGCAGCTGCTCGGTACTAGAGATACAGTACCAGCTACAGAGCTGCCATGAACGCACTCCAGTGCTGGAGCAAGCAACCCAGCAGCAACAAGCACAGCTGAAGAGATCTCCTGGGTGACGCTGAGGGATCGGAGAACCACCTTCTACACCCAGCGGATCCTCTATCGCTTCATTTGGATTAGCTTCTACCAGGCCCGCTGTCCTGACAGCTCCACAGTGATACACAGCACTCAGAATACCCTGCTCCTACAGCTTGCAAATCCAAAGCTACAGCTTTTCTGCAGCTATCCAGCCTCCTGCTCTCTTCTGCCCCAGGCCCACCTCTGACACGAGGCAAGGGACATGCTTACCTCAGCTCCCCCTGGTAATTTTCCAGATTCCACTTTATGAATGGCTCCCTGGAGGAAGGCACAAGCACCTTGGCATCCTTGTAGCAAATGTTCCAGCTTCTACAAGAAGAAAGGACCAAGGCAGAGATTATTGTCCCATGGCTTCCAAGAAAGTTGTCTTCCCAGCTTGCAGAAGGTTAAGGACAGAAATTCCTAAAAATTAGGAAACTGGAAAGCTTCCACAAGTAAGTGCAGCACCTTAAACTACTGGCAAATTTGAAATCCCTCCTCTCTTTGAAGGAAGGAACAAACAAAACACATCAACAAAAAAACCCCCAAATGTTTCATAAGGGCTCATGAAACACTACTTTTTAGAAAAAGTCAGTGATATAAGGCAAAAATAGTCTCAGATGCCACCCTCCTGCCACTGAAATCAGAAGGGAGAAACAGCTATTCCAAAACAAGCGTGCTCAAAACAAAACAAAACCAAAAAAAGCAGCTGTTTGAATCTTTCCTGAATTGAAGTCCCTCCCTGGAGCACTGGAAGAGCCCCAGCAGTGACGGATTAGCAGGCAGGATGCAGGTGAGATCACCAAGACAGGAAATAATCTCTCTTTGTCACATAACTGCATATCTAAAGGGGTTGAGCACATGGGTCATTATCACACGCAGTACATCGTGTAGAGAGGCAACCCATACAGACAAATTCCTATACTAACTCCCTTTGGTAACATTTTGCATGTTAAGATGCAAGACACAAACAAGAAGCAGTCTGATATCGTGCTCCTTCTTTCAAGAATTATCCTTCTGCATGGACAGAGCACTTCAGCTCTCAAGCTGTTCTTAACCCCGTCCAGAAAACTAATCCATAACCTCTTGCAAAGCTTCTCTGCTTCCTCACTGCCAAATAAACCTCAAATTCAACCCCTGGCACCAAGACTAGGCTTCTGTACCTCTACTGCATCAGCATGGGTTCATACTAGTACTTTTAGATGCAAGTTTAAAAAAACGGGCTCTAAAATAACTTGGAAAAGGTAAGCTAACATTTGGCACACGCGAAGCCTAACTGCTGAAGCTTGCCACCAGCAACATGGTGCCATTATCAACGAGATCTCAACCTGCTCCAAATGCTTCACTGTGTGCCACACAGCACCCTGGGCACCAAGATCACAGCCAAAAGACCACTAACTGTTTTGGAAGCAGAGGTGATGCTCACTCTGGTGGCTGACAGGACGAAGTCAAATGCAATGGGAAGCGGATTTAGAGATATTTGATCCTGTCTAGTCTTAGCATGCCAAATCATGTCCCAATACAGCTTTTAATGATTGAACAAGTACACGATCCACACGACCTATGCTCCCTCCACAGCACGAACACACACACAGAGCCAGGTATTGGTGCCACAGACACCACTTTTGCAGACTTCTGGCCGTCTGCACATACCCTGCTGCATGGCCAGCAGCATCTGGAGCCCTGCCACAGATCACCAGCGTGTGCTGCATCGGTGCCCGCAGCACCCTTTGCCAGGGCTACCTTCTTTTATAAACAGTGTCTGGGTGCTGCAGTTTCAGCCCCTCTACTCCGAGGCTTAACCTGGGTCAGCTCAAACATTTCCATGGGATGGTCAGCCTCCTTGCACCTTGGGCTTGCTAATTCACACTTGGGTACAGATCAAGAGACTGTAGATCTCAAGCCACAATTCTTCTGGAGAAAAGATTGCTGGTACTGCCTCCTACTGTTATCTTGGCCCTGAGACTCACCGAACACACAATCTGCATGTTTCTTTTGTTTCCTTGCCTCAAGCGGCCAGCTCTCAAAGATGAATACAATGCTCCCCTGGGCTGAATCTCCTCTGTATTTTTAGTTTAGATCCTTTCTGAAGAGTTCAAATTTGATGACAGCTTTGGTAAGTGAGCAAATTACAGCTAAAGGAGGAAAAAGACATTCCTTGAAGTATCTAAACTGATTACCCCTGCCAGGATTGCAGGTTCTTTACTACAGAGCTCTTAGTCTGGCCTGGGGAACGTGCTCCAAAAACTAACAGAATCTAACTATTTTTATTACGCTCGAGTTCTTGGTTGTGAGTTCAAAGGCAACATGATACCAACACCTTCTCCTGAAATTAGCACAAGAAGTGTCTGCCCTTCAGCCTCAGAGCATAACTGAAGAGAAGCACCACTATCACAACAAAACAGGATTCCGTTTCTTCCTTCCATTCCAAATACTGTCAAATCTAAATTAATGCAGTTCAAGCAGATGAGTTAAAAACTAAAATTTTAGTTCCTGCTATCATGCCAACAGGTCGCAGTGTGTACCTCTTTTACGAAGACTGTATTAGTATTCTTTTGATAAGAGATTCATTTGCATACATAGCTATTACAGGAATCATTGTCTTTTAATGCTTGTAGGTTCAGCTGTTGACAAGCTCCACTTGCTTCAGCTCCGTTACCATGCCATTTCTTCTCTCAGATACCAAAGAACACAAGACATCCTACTCACCATGCGGAAGCTTAGCCAGTCCCGGTGGCAATAAGGGAAGGTCCCATCCAGTTCTAGAGGCAGCTGTGAGCTGTCTATGTGCTTATGGAGGGATTTCATGGAGGTGAGAACTTCAAACTGCACAGGAAAAAAAGAAATAAAAGCACATTTGCATTAGGATGTGAGTATTGGAGGAGGAGGGGAAGGTTAACGTAAGACAGCATCCTTTATTTCTTTATCTATCTTGTAGATAAACCAGGTACGCAGTGTATACCTGTAGTATAACTACAAAACAAAACAAAAAATCCATTCAATCTTAGAGCAGCTTGCTGTACAGCTTAGTGGGCGCACCTTGAGGGAACACAGGCCACAACACGCTGTTTCACCAAGCAGAACATCTGTGATGGAAGTCTGGCAGCAGCCAGCCTTCTCCAGAGCCAGTACCTCCTTGTATAAGCAGAGCAACTCCCTCTTACGTTCCCACATTGTGCTGCGATTTGCATTTGTTTGGAGAGCCTGAGAGGTTAAATCCAGCCCCCAGCTGCCCCATCTCACTTCCTGGAAAAACAGCCTAACAGACCAGCCTCTGCCCTACCCTCAACTCTCCACTCATCACAGAAGCTATTTGCTCCAAGTGTTTCCTGGATCTTGACAACAGATAACTTGTCTTCTGTGAGGCTGTAGGACCTCAGAACATTTTTATACTCAAAGAAACAGACAAGTGCTCCTGCAGGTACATGGAAGCCAGCCCAGACACCAGGAACTCAGGTGCAGACATTTAACCCACACACACGCGCTGTCAAGTTTCCACCTCCTTACAAAATAGTGATGATGCTTCCAATTCCTCTCGCGTTCCTGTGTCTTTAACAGCCTTTACTCTGTTTCCTCCTACACACTTTGGATTTGTTCAATGCATTTAAGGTCTTCTGTAGCTTTCCCTGCATGCACGCACATGCAGCCCCCTTTCTCACTTCAAATTCTTCCACATGGGGGCAATGAGGAAATGGACTAATAGCATTTGTTATTCTTTAGCCTTTCAGGTCAGCACACCACACACACAGCAAAACTGATGCTGTTCGCAATTTCTTCATCCACAGAAGCCAAAAGGGAGGTCCTGGCCTACTCTAAAGTCTACGGGTTTTAGCAGGCACAGAATTTCAGTCCACTCTTGTAGCTTGCAACTGTCTTAGAGCAGAGGCAGATGACTAAGATGCAGTCTGATGCTCTGTTGACTCACCACGAAGAGTGGCTGAGACCCTACATTTCTTATACACTATGGAGTACCAAGGCAGATTTGCTCCTAGTGAGGGTGTTCAGTGATATTGTGACGATTTTCCCTACTCAATTAGCACCTCCTGTTAGTCTTCCCAGACATTTCAGCTGCAAAGGGAACCTCGCACACACACATTATCTCTCCTCCCTCCTGCAGAAGTCTTAGCCACTGACAGCAGCAGCTATGAGGAGAGGAAACACGAGATCTGCAAAATGCAGCAAGGCAACAAGGATGGAGTTCAGGCTTTAGCCTAATGGGATCTCCTCCTGACCAAGGACTTCCTCCCTCCCTTGTTAACAGAAGAATGTGAAAAGTATCTCTATTACTGTTAACTGTGCAGGGCTCCTCCATACAGCTACCCATGTTCCCAACAAACATGCTCCCTGTGTCTTGAGGCCCTCAGCAGGCTGACATAACTACAGCGCAAATGTCAACGATGGACTTGGCAATAAACATGGCATGACAGAGGTATGTTCAGCTCACATAAACTTTACAACCCTATAAATACCACACCCATAAGAGACCACAACCATAAAATACAGAGAACAGCTACAGAGATGTCATGGGAGAATAAACATACACCAGCAGAAAGAGAACTCGCCGTTCTGAGAGTTAAATAGAGGATAGGAAGAGCTGCTCAGCAACCCCTGGATGAATGGTTCCCTTACCTGTCCTGCTGGTGGCTTCTCCATCCGAAAAGTCAGATCTCTTTCAACCAGCAGCAGTACTCCATGAATACAATGAGGATCCATGTCCTACAACAAAACAGAGTGCAATTCCATTACTTGTATCCATCCATGCAGATGCCTGGGATGCTAAGGAGAACATACCATACCAGGTTTGTACAAGAGATTGCAGTTTATCCTTCAAAGGCATTTATGAAGCCTGGAAGGCAGTCACCAGGTATAGGGAAGGCCATTCTACAGAGCACAAAGGTTATGTCCTTAAGGTAGTTTCCTTCAGATTAACTAGTCCTGCAGTATTTAAGGAAGCAGTGAAAGAGGTCAGATCTTGGCTGTACTAAAAACAACTCTGCCTTCTACACCGGGAAATGTGTCGGGGAGGAAAGAGAACCACAGTCAATGTCCAAGTTTTTTTGTTGATAACTTTCCTGGTCACTCCTAACTGAAAGGAAGTTTTTCTTCCCCACAGTGCCAAAAACGTCATCTTGTCTTTACTTTATGCCAACTCACAATCAAGGACTTGCATCCTGCTGCTACTGTTAAACTGACAGAAATTCCAAATACAAGGGACATCTGGCAGTTGTAGCTCAAACTCTGTGATTCTGGAGCAGCTCTCCAATTGCAGAAGCACTCTACAGGGAAGTGAGAAACAGGCACAGAGAACGACAGCAGGAAGAGGGAAACGTAGTAGAAAGATCCAGATCATGGAGGCAGGGCCCACTAAATACGTAATGCCTGGATCTGGATAGCAAGAACAGCCACTTGAGCTGTCATTCCACATGGTTAAATAAGAACCATACCATCTAGATGTCTCCTAGACGGTCTTGGACTCTGCAAATATCCTGGAAACTGACAAGCAACAAATCCTTTCAGGTATCGCTCAAGCCACAAGGAACCTGCCACAGAGCAGATCACGACAGCAAGGGAACTCTGTTTAGATAAATGGCTCCAGCAGTCTTTAAGGTTAAATATCAGACATGAGTGGCAGAGCCATAAAAAAAACAACACAAAAAAAAAAACCCCAGCCTTCCTCTCATCTAGTCCTAAAACAGGATCCTTTTGAACTGTCAGCAAAAAAAATCCCAACTGAATCATCTCCCAGAACAGCGAGAGGTTTCTCACCCTTCTCAAATCCCTTTCTCCATAGTAAATTATTCACACTTTCAGTGTTATTTGAACACTGATCAAAAGACCAAAAAGAATTTATTGCATAATTAGCCGGTATTAGGTAAATATTAAAGCTCATCTGAAGAGAGGATGGGGAGGTATTACAGCTGTATCAGCAGCTCTGAACTTGTCTGCAGAAAGTACTGAAGGATGAAGACTAGTCACAGTCTCAAGACAGTTCATGGCACTAAATAAGTGTATTCTTTCACAACCTCTCTTCTACTCCAGCAGCCACGAGATGGGCAATCTGAGCGACGGGATAAAGGTAGTGATGGTGTAACACGAAGTTACAAAAATGGCCAAAATGCACACTTGCTTGTTTGTTACTGATGAAAATAAGAGATTGAAAGAACCATTCACAAATAAAGCTGTCAGGAGAAAAGTTCAGATTTTTTCAATCCAAGAAGTAGGTATATTTCCAAAGAAATCAAGTATTTTTCACCATATTTTTTTTCTTTAAACAGCTGAAGGTAAGTCAGTCTCATCCAGCACTGATGGAGCAATCCAAATGGACAAAACCAGTTGACAGGAGTGCTGGAAGCAGCAGGAGGCTACTTGTGGAAGCTTTCCTGCAGCTTTCCACACAACCTCTTACCACCTTTGCTAATAAAACCAGTTATCTGGAAGCAAAGAAACAAGTGTCCCACACATGTAAAGTGAACTCCTCACCTCCCAGAACAGGCACAGGGTGAACAGCATAGAACAGAAAGGCATCAACAGGACCTCAAAGCACCAGGGTAGAACACCCATCCCTTTATTATTCTTCTTTAAAAAGAGAACTAGGTACTTTCTTCCACCTTTCTCAGACTGAAGTTTCAAACAGTCTTCTGGCTTCCCGACCCAAATGGAAGCCCACGGCCAGACTTAACACCACTGGCACGGTTTGAAGCACAGGCTGCCAGGAATGCCTATGCAGATGGGACAGCCCCCAAATATCACGTTCAATCTCAAAGTGACCCTTCTAATAGAGGAGGTCTCTGTTCTTTAATGTCAGGTCAAGGTCCTCTGTACTTCTACAGTAACAGGGCATGTAAATATACCCCTTGAACAGAAAGGTTTGCCCCAAAGTTTTCTGCTTTGAACTGCTACTGTAATCTGTCTTCATAAACAGACTCTTCCCTTCCCAATCCAACACACAGATGCAGCAGATTACAGGATTAAAGCGTTCACACTGATATGTGACATTCAAAAGAATCTCATTCTATGAAGACTCGGGCAGAGGGAAATCCCACAGATACCTTTGCACTGAAGGCCTGCACACACATTCCACTGTCCATGCCCTGCCTGCTCACTGACCGAGGGATCGGCCCAGCACTAGTGAGCAGCAAAATTCCTCTGAACAGGTCCCACAGCGCAGAGCTTACTGGTGACAACCTGTGACCAAACACCACAGCAGCATTCAGCTCCACAAAAATCCTTGCTCCAAAGCATCATTTTGCAGCTTCCCACAGGAACAAGCATGATCCATTCTCGCAGCACGTACATGCTGCACATTTCCCTTCACCTCCGTATGGAGCTGCCAGAGCTCCCCGTTGCTCCTTCCCGAGTTAGCTCTGCTGCAGTGCTTTATTCTGCCGCCTCTGCTCCCAGTGCTGTCTAGGACAGAAAGATTTCTACCAGTGCCCAGCCACCCATATTCTAAAAAGAAAGAGGGAAGAAAGTCTTGCAGAACACAACTCCCCCCACCCTGAAGACACAGAGGATGAGAAGCTTTCACCAGTTTACTAGATGTCTCTAGGCAGAGCAACTGAGTCTCCCAGTGCTGTCAGAAAAGCTACCTACAAACACTCAAAGTTGCCTGTTAGCACTTTAAAAGTCCGTTCATGCATTTCTTCCAGAAAGATAGAAGAGCAGAGTAAGTATTTCCTCAGACTGCCAGATCTTGACCCAGAAACCTGCAGGATCAAAGTCCTCCCTCCCCAGGGAGGTTCTCTAGGGTTAACAGATCCAAGTACTGCAGGAGGAAAGGACTCTGCATTAGGTCATCCAATCTGGGCTTACCCATGGTGAAGCAGTGCTCCTCACTGCTCTAGAGGAAAACTTCCCTTCAAAATTGAACAAGCAATGCTGATTCTCAGCATTTAACAGATCCCACCCAAGTAATCAAGTAAGGCTTCACAAAAGCCATGTAAATAAAATCCCGTTGAAGCAGAGAGCAGAACAGCAAAGAAATGAGCTTGCCAGAGGGAAGAGAGACTGGGACATGTGTCAGGGATTTCAGAAGGGACCCCAAGGAGATGATCTGTGACCTTGCAGGCACAACACGCAGACTGTGCTTCTGTGTCCGCTGGCCAGCAAACCTTGCTGCATGCTAGAAAGCTGAGCTTGCCTTGCTGTAGTTACAGTCAGTTTTCTGTATTTCTCTATCCTTGTTTCAGAGCAGATGAGAGTACTGCCGTGGGACCACAGAGGTAAACACTAAGGCTCAGAGGAACCAGGGGATTATTCTTGTGCCACAACCAGATGATGAGCTAGATGAACAGGCCTTGTTTACGGAGTCTGCAGACCAGTCAGGGTAAGGACCAAAAAACCACAAGCAGAATCACATACGTCTGTCAGTCACTGTTACCTGGAGGACACGCTCCAGCAATCTGTTTTGTAGCACATTAATCCCTGTTAACTAACTGTTGCACCAACCTGTCAATGAAGTGCTTGGAGCCAAACAGCCATCACAGCAGGATATTACAGAGGCACTGCAAAAAGCTTTCCCCTCCCCACCTCGTTTCAGACGGTAGGAAACTTAAGGTTAGAATGGCTTTATTCCTGCCATGCTTGTACGAGACTGGGGACAGTCTTGACACGTTGCTGATTCCAAATCATCCCGCTAAGACACAACCACACAACTTGCAAAGGCAACAAAACGCTCAAAAAACTTTAGCAAGACCACTTCCATATGGGCACAGCATAAGAGAGGAGATATTTGCTTGTTACCTCCACAGAACTGAGCGGGGCACCATATTACTCTTTCACCACAAAGAATGAGCACACTGATACTGCAGCTCACAGCTCTACCCAGCCCAGGAAGCAGGAGGACAGATCTCTGACTCAGCCCCAACTCTCAGATGTGGCATTGAAGCACATAAACTACAGAGACACCAGCCTCATTAAAACATTGCCCTGTTCCAGTTTGCAGAGTTTGAGTCCTGAGAGACCTGAGCTCTGATTTAAAAGGAACACCTGCTTAAACAAGATTAGTCATAGCTACAACCCAGCATCTCCTTAGCTTTCTAACAGCAGCAGATAGCTTCTATCTGGGAGCGGGGGCAACACAACCCACTTGCTTTCCAAGTGACTGATAGGGAAGCCTTTGACCTGAAGCAATATAGAGTTACAGCACGTCCGATTCCGATCGTTCGCCGACAGCCACATCAACAGCTGCATGTGCTCTTCCACCTGGCATGACAGGCAGTGTCCTTCCCTTCCCTCTGCAGCAGGAGGCAGAGGCCTTTCTTCCTCCCTTCTCTGTAGCAGGCAAAAATCCCTGCATATTTCACACAGCCTCTCTGTGCAGGGGACAACATCTCCAAGCATGATAATTCGTGACAGCGTTTAGACTTGGGTACAGGCTGTTCTCAGTACAGAGACAGATGCAAATGTGGAGGGGTGAGGAGGGGTATTCTCCCCTAACTTAGATTAGCTTAGGTTTTTTGCTTTGTCTGCAGCCTAGCAAGTCCAGGTCATCCTCCTAAACAGGGCTGGGTGCATAACCCCACTGCCAAAAGCCAACTGAAAGCCAGGTGGCAAATGGAGACATAAGCAGCAGACGGAGAGGAAACGTCCAACTAAGATGGCAAGCCAACAAGTGTTCCTTTGCCCGAGCTCAAGGCTCACCTGCAATATGCTGAACGCCCTGAAGAGAGCAGGAACCGGTGAACAGCGACGAGCATCCACAAGAACAGTTAGACCCAAAGCCTGACATTCCGGTCTGCAAGGACAGAGAAAAAGAGGTCACATTTGTCACCAATGCAAATCAACAAGACTGTGGAAACAGAATCTGTAGTCATGACAGAGTGAAAAAAAACCCCAACCAAAACAAAACACTACGTTATGGCTCTGAAAGGACAGGAAACTAACTGGCCACCTTCTCCTAATGAAAATACAGACATGGCAACCACCACCTGCATTGCTCAGTTTTTACCTTTGCTATTTCCACCTGAACTTCCCATTTTTCCAGTTCCTAGGATACATCTCACTGATGGCAAAGATGCCGATACCAGCTCTGGGTAATCCACACAGGAAAAACAGCCCTTCCTAATTGCGTTCAGGGACAGGCTTGGCCTTAGCCACACTGCTTTGCAAGAACAGCCATTCTGGACCAGACCCAACATCTGTCTTGCCCAGAATCAGATTTTAAGGGAGAAACATAAGAAAACAAAGCATGAGTAGCAGAAGTTTTCTCATGGGTTAAGCTTGCTCCCTTTATGAACGGTTCAAAGAGTTAGCTTTACCTCTTATTAGTTTAATCATCTAAAAAGTGAACAAAGGCTCAGTAGAGCCTGAGACGAGATGCAGGGGCGAGTCTGTCACAGTGAAAGGAAGAGTAACTGCAGCAAACTCCAGCCTGCAGACTCCAAAAACAATTGCCAGCCAGACATCAAGGCAGAATTTCTCAAGCCTTGCAGATGCTCCCTCCCTCTCAGCTTGGAGGCCAGGCCTTAAAGTATCGTATCACAACACTGTATCATGGAGCTGCTGCACGACTGCCCCATCATAGCTCCCAAATCCCTTTTTCTGAGCTAGTGAAGGATAGCAAGAATGGCTTGGATTCATGGCAATGTGAAAATATTCAGTACATACCTAATCCTACCACACCATGTGCACAAGGCACACACAGATTAGCCAAAGTGCTTACTGAGCACCAGCCAATTAACCCTAGAGCAGGAGATCCCCACCTGTACAATTTTGGGACTGCTTGGACCAGGTTCCTAGGCCAATAAAGACAACCCGTTCCACTCACCGCCTCAGCTTCTGCACCCCTGAAAGCCCAAGAATGTCACAAACCTTGGGATGCTATGCAAGTACAGAAGAAGGCGTACAAGCTCAGTGGTGTTGCAGTGGGGGTTTAACCAAGCTGTGTTCCTTGTTGTTATTATGGCCACCGCACGTCCCGATTTATCTCTGGTACCTGTAAAAAGAGGAGGAGAAAAAACAAAAGGTCACACAAGGAAGTCAACAGAGCCTGGTTCCGGCTGTGCATGCTTCATGTTCCCCTACTACCACTCCATCACCTTCCTGGAAATGCTCCACAGAACTAGATACAGTGTATGTTGTAGACTGCGGTAGGCTATAAACACACTTCCAAAGTACCCAAATGCTGCCCCAGAGTGAAGTAGCTGGACTCTGCTTATCTTTCTGTCAGACGAGAGAATGCAGACAGGTTTGCAGAACAACGTGTGCTACCTAATGAGCCTGGACACGCACACTGCACGCTGAGCCTAGCACGTAACTAGACATCTCCTGAGAGCAAAGCCCTGGAGCAGGAGCCCAGAGCTCCTCCTCAGAGGCTGCAGAGCGGACAGCCTGGGAGCACACTCTTGCCTGCCTACAGCTCTGAGAAGGGGCAGAGTCGCTGCCAGGCTTTCACTAGCTTCAGAGTTTGCTCAGTGCCTAGGGAATAGATAAGGCACAGTATGGGCAACACAGCCGAGTTGTAATATGTTGAGGAAGGAGAAACTCCTTTGCTTCAGTTAGGCAGGACAACAGTTCTGTCCCCTGCTTTCCAAAAGCCCAAAGACACAGCTTATCGCAGGAACCGAGCCTGCCCTATGAGCTCCCAAAACTAAATGATAGTCTGGCTTTAGGTTTTAGCCACAACATGCACCAAGAACTCTGAAGAGAAGGAAATAACAGTGCCATTTCTGGCACTATGACCAGCCTCCTCGCCAGGTGGAAAGGAGAGGTAAAGAGCAGGCAGACACACCGCTTCAGAGACCCAGAGCTGCCTCTGGAGCGAGCCTGCTCAAGCGACCAGCGCTCTGCACGCACGCACGTCACCAGGAAGGCAGGTGATCTGGAGAACAGTAGGGACTACACCTCTATTGTGTGAAAAGTAATTCACAAGAACAGGAGCTGTTTCCTGTCATACAAATTGTAGGGGGGGGGGGGAATACCAAGAACAAGACAAAACCTTAGAGGCTTAGAGAAAGCTGTATCTTTTTGTCTCTTCCAAACTTCTTTGCTACCACAGGAGATACTGTCCTGGACCACCTCTCTCCCTGCCCCAAGGACACGCATGTGAGTTGACAGGTAAAACAGATACAGATGGAGAGCCCCAAGCACAGAGAACTGCCCTGGTGAGATCTCAATCTGTCACTAGGATGCGACTTGAGTAAGGGCCACAGACACAGATGGGCATCATTTAGAAGCAGGCTTTCTCCCTCCCCGGGAACTGTGACACAGGCTTTCTCCTGCTAACAGCAGGGACAAAAATCTTTCATCATCTGTGTGATTCAGAAGGAGTTTTATTACTCCTGAAATACTGTATAATCAAAGAGCTGGAGAGAAATTAGAAAAAGGTTATTAATATACCTTGTTTCATGAGCTAAGGTGTTCATCAGAAAATAAAAAAAAAAAGCAAAGCACTCAATGACTGGAAAAAATGGCTCAATAACGAGGCTCAGTAAAAACTGCCTTACTCTGAAGAAACATCTTTTGTCCATCAGGGGAGCTGGGCATCACCAGAACTTGATTAAACCTTGAGCTTCCATATAGGAGCCTGGGAAGTGCCTGACCAGGGCAAAAAAGCAGCCACAGCCACCAGGGTTAGGTCTCCAACAGTGGCATAACCAGATGATTCAAGAGCAGAATGCAGAACTGAAACTCTCCTGCAAGGAAAATTTCTTCCTAACTCCATCAGCTACTAGTTTAATAATCAGCTCTTATTCACTATTCATTATAAAAGTTATCATTTCTAATGTAATGATTATATCATTACCAATGTCTAACATAAAGCCTTTAACTGAGAGGTGAATTCATTCCCTCAAGCGTGAGGATTGCCCACTGAAATCTGAAGAGAGACACACGAGAGAAGAGACGTCGGTCAAATCTGATACCGCTTCTATGGAAAACACGATTCCTCCCTTGGACGAAAACTCTCTTGAAGTGGTATCAAACCCAACCCTTTTTTCTGCAATACATTTCATGGGCAGATCCCTTCATCCCATATTCAAATTCATTTGCCTTGTTTAACAGTTGTACGTTACGACAGGAATCTGTGACAGAGGAAACAACTAGAGCATTAGATCACATAGTCCAGCTTTCACAATGACATGGACTCCGAGCTTCTCAAAGACCCCTCTCTCAAACCCTCTAATTTTTTGGCTGTTGTACACACCCTAAAACATCCAACCTGATCAGCAGATCAGATTAGAAATAATCTTTCAGAATTTGCTCTTAACAGTTCACCTACCAATGCGGTTACATGTTTGAGTATGTCACAACTCTGCCCTGCACTTGTTTCTCATTTCACCTTTTTCCAGAAGACTGTAAAAGTCTTATTTCCCTTTCCTCTTTCCCTGCACAAAGGCGTTCTACCTCAATCATCTTATGAGATAAACAACCTTCCAGTTGCTTGCCATGAGACATCCAATTCAGTTACAAGAAAGGGCTGTCACACTTTTCTACATCACCTCCAATATATCACCATTTCCTTTTAGAGCCAAGGCACCAGATCAGCGCAAACTATTTGAGAGGCATCACCAACAAGTACACAGAGGTAAAAATCACGTTCTTAACCTGGATAGTCATCCCCTCTCCTCTACACATGAGGTCAAAATTGGTCTTGCAGCCCCAGCCCCCACACTTTCTGCTCTCCTTCCCCATTTCTCCGTGCTCCTCAGGTCCTCCTGGCCTCTTCTCTGCTCTCTGGCTGATTTTCAACTCAATACTTGGCTCCTGAGCTGACAGAACGTAGCTATCTTCCTGCCTCACGCTGGACAACCCTCTCGCTGGCTATGGAAAGAAGCAAGCCCACGGGGGCTGCTTACACAGACGTTGCCAAACGGCTCGTTCGCGCCGGACAGGTAGATCTCACTTCCTCTGCTTTATTTCGTAGTTGAAAGACATCTTGTGTGGGCCCTGCACACCAAGCAATCCTGGCTGCTCCATCTACCAGCCTCAGCTTTGTTTACTGCTCTGCCAAAGTTTGCCCCATGCAGAAGTTTTATCTGCAGCAATTTGATACTCGTTGCCATATCAGATGCAAACACTGAATAACGTTTGACCTACGACTGATCTCAGCAGAACAATTCTGGGAAGTCCTCCCTTGATAGCTAGTTTTGTCATCTGCTATTTAGCTACGCTATCGTTCATCCCACATGGCGCTCAGCCACACTTCATTGGGATATTCCCTTCAACACTGTGTCATGAAATCAAATGTTTTCTAAAAATCTATTATATCGAGGCAGCTACATTTAATCAACTAAACTTCTAATTACCAAGAATAAAACTGGTTTTACAAGAGCACTGTCATACAACATCTTCTACACTCCTATCCTTTAATTACCTACCAAGTGAATCAAGTTCCTATTGTTTCGACCAGGTCTGATGTCAGGCCCACCAGCCCATCATTAGCTGCACCCTCACTCTTCTCTTTTTGAACTACTGGTATGAGCCCACAGATTTGGCATTTCTGACTCATATGCGCTTGGTTAACATTTTGAGACTCCTGGGAGCAAGTTAACATTACTTTCATAAGAGGCAAGTGCTACTTCCTGCCCTTCCCATCCAGAAACTTTAGAGGATTCAAGAAGCATTGCTTCTGGAGAGGTCTGGGGTGGAAGAAAGGGAATTGGCACCAGTCTGCAGGGCTGCAAACAGACGCTCATCTCCTTTGCCCTCCTACAAACCGCGCTTCCCAGACACATTCTGGCTCAGCTACTCACCAGGCAGGAAGGCAACTCCGCTCCTGAGCACTTCTGGGTTCACATCCTTGACTATGGTAGGTGCAGACCGACCACTCCACGCAGTCCCAGAAGCTGGGGATGTTGGGGGAGTAATAGCTGTTGAGGTTTCCTCCAGGGCACTCACTTTACTCCCTGGTTTCAACACATCTGCACCAGTTGCTTCTTTTCTCATCTCTGCCCCTTCTGACACCATCCCTGTAAAACAAGCAGCAGTCAGAAGCTCGAGCAGAGCTCCACCCAAAAGGTCCCAGTTAAGTTACAGACTGGGGAGGGACATGCCCCCAGCCCCAGTACTCTGTAGCTCCTCCAGTCCTCGTGCCAGCAGCATGCACATTCCAAAACCAGTTGCAACTAATACTACTGTAATTCTAAAAAAAAGAAAAAAAAAAACACCCCACACCAAAACAATTTATTGAGAAGCTTGCAAGTTACAAAAACTCAATTCAGATCAGGATTACTGTAGTCAAAGTCACTTTTAAAGGTAACATATCAAGCAGTACGTGTCTGCGCACAGCCTGAAAGTCTGGCGTGGTGCAAGTCCCTGGCTAAGCTCCAGCAGCTTGAGCATGCTGAAGTGATAAACCAGCTTCTGACAGGGAGAGCTGTTCCATCAGTGCAGAATTACTCCCCCAACACCACTCTCAGATTAGTTCCTGAAAATATGAAGTCAACTTAAGGCTGACAAATCAGCTGGAAATTAGCCAAAGAGACCTTGTTCTGCTCATCCAGACTTTTTTAATTAACAGCTAATGTGAAAGTCAGAAACCTATTTTAAAACCCTGAAGAACAGGATGATTACACCAATCAGCTCTGTCTGAGAACTGGAGAAAATCCCTCCTTTGCCTGACACCTCAGCTCTAAAGTACAAGGTATCAGAATCAGTTCATTTTAAAATTAAATCTCTTGGCTACTACATGGAAACTAATGCTAATTTTATCAAGTTTCAATTTTCATGTAAAAGTAGCTGGAGAGAAAAAAAAAATACATATACCTACTGTGTAAGAAGTAGTATTCCCCATTTCCCAACATTATAAGAATTAGAAGCCAATAACATGTCTTCAACAATACATCTTTAGCATCTTAAGTTGCACAGCCAAGCTATCCCACTCTTTGGCAGAAAGATATACTTAAGAAAAGGCTATACTTCGCTGAAAATCCTGATACTTCAGTATCTACCAACAAAAAAAAAAAATCAACCTCTCCTTAGAAAAATAAAAGGCTGGAGTAGTTATTTGCTTGCTATGAAGTCAGACATTCTAATTGCTATTTAAAATTGACTTCAACCATCCTACCCTCCTGCTGCATCAACAATGCTGACACTTGACTCAGTTTATTTACTAACAGATTCCAATACTTCATTAAAGAGCAGGACCAGGAACAAAGCAGTCCTTGAAGTGGCTTTCAATACAAGTTTTAGCAGTGAAGGAGATTTACAGGTTGAGGCTCAGCCCAAACTGCTTTCAAAATTGCTAAAGTGGGTGAGAGAAGTGCCCTGAGCAGCATGGCTCACTGCGCAAAATTATCCGACAGCGGGGGGAAACTAGGAGGGGCTCTAGAGCTCGGCACCATCGAGGCCGTGATGGAGTAGCTGCTCATTACTTCCTGGTAACATCCCTCTTGAGGGAGCATCCCTGGGACTCAGCTTGGCATCTGCTCCGTTTGACCACGTAAGCTGCTGCGATGGATTCGGGGCTCTGCACAGTTCTGGGACGCGTCAGTTCTGCTCCTCGTACTACCTCAGCCTCCACTTTCCAGTGACGCAAGAGGTCATTCACTTTGGACAATGCTGCTAGATCTTCCTGAAGCAGCATTTTAGAGGTGCACTGATCTCCCTTTAGATGGAGTATCTTGAAGATCAGAGTGTCACGTAAGTCATGTCCCAAAGGTTTTGCATTAAGGACTGATGGGCTTTCTAGGAGAACATAGAATCATCTTCTCAAGGAGCTGTAAGGCCTGGCAATAAGCAGAACCATAGTTTGTAGTAAAGGAATCTGCATTAAATGAAGACGACCAGCAAAGAGGACCGAAAGGTGGCATTTAAAAGAAGGCAAGAAAGGGAGCACAGCTATATTGAAGGTACCACACTGGGGAAGAGCAAGACATAAAGGTACATGACAGCCCTGCCTGGGATAGCTCTTAGGAATGAAGTAGCAGCTCCGGAAAGCTAGAAGAGAGAAGGATTTTGCTCAGCCCACCAGACACAGTCCCAGTACTGGGGCTTTTCAGCCCCAGGGGAACCTCACTGGAGTTGTGCAGCCTCCAAACTGTGTACATCTTGCCCAAACAAACCTCTTCTCTAAGCTTCTCGGGCTCAGTTCAGATCTGCAGACCTCACGTCTCTCCAAACAGGCCCAAGCACACTGTTTGTTATTTGCAATCTGGGGTGGAGGCACTTACTAAAGCGGAAATTGTAGAATGCGGAGGATTACATCAAAAAGCAAATTGAGAACTGGGACATCTGAATTTGCCGTGTTTGCAGGTTCCACCTTTCCCTGAGGTTAAGGAAGTGGTAGAGGAGGATTTGCTTGCGTGCATTTCAAAGAGACATTAGCATTTTTCCTGCAAACTGCCCCGGCACCAGTATCATCTATGCTAACATCACGTAGTAACAGGGAGCAGGAACGGAACGCCCTAACAGGTGCTGCTGAATATGCCCCAGTGTGGCTTTTCAGCCAATTTCTTGAATATCAAGATATTTTCCACTCCCAAAATACAGTGATTCTTTCCAGAGCTGCAGAGTTTCAAAATTCACTTTGACTTAAAGTTAGTCATTAGGGGGAAAAAAACAGCGATCACCATTATCTGTGAACGGAACCAGTGTAAATTTTAAGCCACCAACTCAAAACAGCTCACAACTGACTCGAAATCTAAGTTAGATCTAAGTTAGTATTTGTGCAGAAAATAAGCTCACTGGAAGTGGGAGGGAGGGGAGAGAGCTACGGGACAATGAAAAAAATCTGCAAACACAGCAAATTCAGATGCCCCAGTTCTGAACGTGTATTTTGACATAACCTACAATGTCTGCCATAAGAAGCAAGCTCCTCCACCTCGCACAGAACAAATCATGCATCTCCCACCACTCCTGAGGTGTGAACTGCAGATCTGAATTGCCCCAGTAAAGCTTAAGCTTTGTTGTTATTTATAGTTTGGGCAACACACCCCCAGTTTTCAATCACAGTAGCAAAATGACCCCAACAAGACACAGGTACAGAGAATTTAACTCACCTACAGACTGACTGGCTGGAAAAGTCTATTTGTAGGACATTTGCTTCATTTTGTAATTTTACCTCTGAATTATCTTATTATTGTATCTCTGAGGGTTTAATGGGGCTAGATAAGGGGATGGCTTGTTTGGCTCTCAAAGCAATCAAATGTAATTGAATGGATTAAGCTTATTAGAGTTCCAGCTACAGTGTTTTAAGAAATACTCCTAGCATTAACAGATATTTGAGCTGCCCTGTGCCTTGAAAGGGGGGGTGGGGGGTGTTTCCTGGTGATTTAGGTTGTTTCTTTTGCTTTACAAACTCTGAGATAACAGGGTGGTTTGTTTTGGGGGTTTTTTTAACTGCAATGCCAAAGTTTTCATCATCAGAATTGGGCGACGAATGTCACTTATTTCAGCCAAATCCCCAGAAACATTTACATTGTCTTTCATTAAAAAGAGACCCCAGAGGGGTCCATCATTGCTGAAATCTGCAGCAGCGGCCAAGACTCGTCCTGTGGAACAGTGAGAACATCACACTTACCTTATACATGAGCTGGACCTGGCTAATTTTACACAGAAGAGATGGGAACACTGACCAAGGAGCCACTAGAGTCATGAGGAAAGCACACACCCAGCACTCAACACAGCTTAGATTTTCTGAGGTCCAGTCCTGTGCAAACATGAGGTCAAGCCAGATGCAGCTTGGTCAAGGGAACAGATACCTATGGCACGGTTATTTACTGGCATAAATCCCCAAGAGCTACAGACAGGCAGAAGGTGACCTCTTTATCGGCTCACCATGGTAGATGGTCAGAGAGGCACGCTTCAGGAGCGGGACTTTTGAGCTGATCCCTCCATTTCACAGAAAAATGCTTGTCACACCAAAAGTATCAGAAATACCTGACAACCATGGGCTTGCCTAATTATGGCATTCAAATATTTTGGTGCAGCTGTTAATGAAATTTCATTTTAATTAATAGACACTTCAGCTCCGTTAAGAGGTCACACCAAGGCATTAGGTCAAATGGGACCTTTGGACACTTGAGAAAGTAGCTGTTTGCAGCCAAATGGAGTAGTGCTGCGGCGGTGACGTAGGCTCTTACCCACACAATTTAGGACCAGCGCAAGCATTACGCTGGCAGCCCATCCCAAGACAACCAGCTCTCGGTCTGTTCCTCCACAGCCTCAGCCATGCTCTAGCAATGTGGGTCTGTACCTCCGACCCTTCCAAGAATCTTCACTCTAATATTTCAAGCCGGGTAATTTTCCTAGCCAGGGGTCTCAGGGAATGAGAGCTGTTGAACTGGAATGGCATGTTTCACCCGCCCCCGCCGCACACACGCTCCTCGATGTGATCTGCATATCTAGCTACAGCTTTCCAGACTCAGCAGAGCTAGGCAAAGCCAACATCATGTCCGTGCGGTTACATGCTGCCTGCCTACGGTCTGGTGCAAATGGCAGAGAGACCTGGATTGCCTGTTCAATTCCGTCTGAAGGAGCACAGCTCCTGCACAGGAACCCAAGGTGTCAAGAAATCTGGGCAATACCTGCTTGAACATATTGTTTGAGTTGAAGTTCAAGGCTTCAATTCTCTGTACTCTCCCACTCAAGTTAAACAGCTCCTACTTGAAACATAAGCAAGCCGAAGAAAGCATGCCGGAGGGGGAGGGAGGGAAGAGGCGGGGGGGGGGAGAATCCCTCAACTCTGCAGTTTGCTCCTTAAATCGGTTACCAGCACACACATTTGTTGATCTTCAGGTCATGTTACACAGCTAGTATTTTACTGCAGCATCCACTGCTGCTTCCTCTTGCCACAACTATCTTCCTAAAGCCAATTTTCAACTACAAAAGACTCGTACAGTTAGACATTCTCTTCTCACTATTGCATGCATCCATAATGCACACACGATGAATGTAATGGGTGGAGGTCACCAGCAATCAGATCAACTGAAATTAAGTCTCTTACACTGGAACTTTGTTCTGTACTGATATAAATTTGCAAAGAACTATTAAACAAAATACCTACAATAAACCCACCTGTGAAGAGAAAGCTAATGTCAAGCCACAAAAATGACAACTTAATCACTTTCCTGTGGTTTGTGCTGTTACACCAAAGCCTCCCAGTAGACGTACTTGTGAGCAGTACCGCTTGAGGACTTTGCTTTCAACCCATATTATCAAACAGATAAACACACAAACATCCCATTGCTGTACCTGTAGGAGATGGTGCCCCAGAAGCTGCCTCTTGGTCAGGGTGCAGAGTGGTGGGCTCTGTGTGCCCCTCAACAGGTCCTGAGGACAGTGGTCCAACCTCCAGTTCCTCTTCAATGGATTCCAGTGTTTTTAAGGCTAAAGTCTTTGACTTTTCCTCGTAAGAAAAACTCCCTTGGCCCTCCTCCCCTCCCTGCAAGTCCTGTACTGCAACACACTCCAGGTTCAGCACAGAGTTCTCTTCACTCTTATGGCCCTGGTTTTCTGCCCATTTTTGCGGTTCCTCACACCTCTGGGTTCTGAATGGACTTGAGCCTTCTGCTTGTGCATCAGGGCCCATCAAAGAGTCACTGTCATTTAATTGTTCTGCTGCCTGATCACCCTCTGCTGACAGAGCAGTTTGCAGTAGTATGGCTTCTTCAGCTTTCTTATGCTGACAGGCAGAGACCTCTTGCTCTTCACCATCTGACAACAGTCCATCTGTAGGAGCTTTGACAGAACAGGGACTATGACTAGTCTGATTCTCATTTACAGTCAATATTTGTTCAGTCTCTTTGACTTTCCCTGGGCTGTCCCTTCTTCCCAGCTCAAATTCGTCTACTTCTCCTTCGTTCTGTTCAGGAGGATTTAACAGAGAACGAAAACTTGCATCCTGATCACTACAGCAAGCGCCGACTGCTCCTACATCTGCTGCGTTCCCTGAAGGAGAGCCTCTCTCCACACCAACATCTGAACTCTCAGGCATGATAAGCAAGGTAGTGGCCTGGACTGGAGCAATGCTTTCACTGACACTCTGGCAAGAAACATCAGAACCTTCCTTCGGTGTGCAATGTGGTCCCAGAGGCCCTAGGGCAGACAGAGGAGAGGCAGCCATCTGTGTCACCTCATTTTGACCCTCGTTCAGTGGCTCCCCATGTACTCTCAGTATCACCTCCTCTTTAGCAGGAGTAGCATCTAGAATCGTTTCTGGGCTCTGCTCTGATGTTTCAACACCAGGATTTCCACTAGGACCATCACTTTCTCCTTCCATGTTTCCAGGAGCACCAGGCATTTGTGCTTTGCAGTTTACACTATCTCCAGCACACACGTCGCTGTAGCTGCACAGCGCGTATTGCCAATCGATTGAGTGTTCGCTGCGGGTCTCCGGCTCTGCAGATGAATCTTCTGCACTGCAGGCAGGAGACTCAGCCACAGAAAAGCTATTCCCCATATTTCCAGGACCACCTGATATCAGATGACCTTCTGGAGATGGTTCTCCATGTCCCATCATTTTGTTACTTTCCAACGGAATTACATTTTTGAGAACTTCTGTAGATGAAGTCCTCAGAGTGTCTATTTGACAGTGCTCCTTCTGCATAAGTGCTGACTGAATTAAGTTCTTGGAGTAGGTACTGTCTTGGATGACAATAAACCTGTGCTTACCTTTAGACGCATTCACTCGTGTTCTGGGCTGAGTTAGATAATTTAAAGCTAACGACTGGGTTAAAGAGCCTGTTTGTGGCCCAAACCTGGGCAGCGAAACTTCTGTCAGCTCAACGTACTCCCCTTCAAGGTCACTTTTCAAGTTCTCTTGAGGCACGGGACTTGTACAGACACCATTGACAAGAGCTTCACTTAACTGCGGAGCTGTGCTGCTAATGACCAGGTTGTCTTGATTTGGACTTTGTTCCTGTAGATACTGAGATCCTAGGTCTGGTGAACTGCACTCAGCATGGTCCATGGGGAGGCACAAAATGGAATGTTCCTCTGTTATTTCTGGAGAGATGATACTGTTTTCAATTATTTTTGGCTTATTTATAAATTCAGGTTTAACCACTTTATCCCAGGGGACACGAAATATTTTATCATCAGTGGTTAGTAAACAATTTTCCAGTGCTATACCCATCCGCTCTCCATTGAAAGTATTCAACCATTCCAGAGTAAAAATAGAGGTATAGGAAACTTCTGGAATCACGACTTCCTCTACATTATGCTTGTCTTTTGCCAAACATTTCAATACAATTCGTGGAGACTTCTTCAGATAGGGGACCACCTGCAGGTAGAAGTCACCAGGCTTCAAGATTCGCCAGTCAATGGAAGCCAGCTGGACAACAATCTTCTCATGAATACATAGGGGCCAGCCCTCATGGCGAAACAGCAAGCCACAGTACTGAACCTGTGGAGAAAAGAGAAAGTGTTTTCAGCATCAGGAACAGGTCTCAGCTCAAGCTTTTGGACAAGAGAGATCAATACTTCTCTTTCACAGCTGTAGCAACAGAACAGTTGGATTTAGGGTCTTTGGCTATTAGTGTAGGCCAGTTTTTCCGTACTGAGGTCTCCTCTTTAAAAAAGCAGAAACGAGAAAAGCTACCAATACAAATCACCAGCATCTCAGGAATATGAGCCAGCCAGCCGCCAGAAGTCTCAGCCCTATTTTAAAGCTGGGACAGCACAGACAGGCAGAGGTCTTAAGTCCTAGAACCCCAGCGCAGAGAAATCACAAGTTCTCACCTCCCAGTGCTCAAGCCGGGAGACCCTGTCTCATTAGACCAAGCGGGCTGAGTAAGAAAGCGAAAATTCAGGCCATACAGCATCCCTAACCAAGTACCGTTAGAGAAATGCAGGGATACAGCAGTCTGCTTACAACACATGGACAAAACCTGCTGTCCTCAACTAAGGACCATCCACAGCCTTAACAGAGAAGGTGCCAAATACACATCACTTCCATAACAGCCACAGCGAGCTCTAGGTTGTACCAGGTACACTTGATACCAACCTGCCAGCAGGAGGCTGTAGGTGCAGAAACTTCCTTGCACAGGATGACGCTGATCAGCCTGGCACCACAAAAGGTCTTTTCTCTGGTGAAGCAGTGTTGGGTCTTTAGACTGAGGTCTGCTGCAAGGGAGGTAGTGAAAAGCTTTGCTGATGAGGGAAGGCAGAATGAAAATGCCAAGGTCTGTCTGAGGACTTGTTTTTATTCCCTAATGTGCTCTGCTGGAGAATGCAGCATGTTCCACCTAATTTTGGTTAACGCAATTTAAAGAGCATGGAGCTGAGTAAAAAGCATCGCTCCTCTGGTGCTATCAAGAGCCTACGCAAGACAGGCAGAGATAAGTTATATGGGATGCAGCAGCAAGGGATGGCTGCAACCTGGCAGTGAACGGAGGGAGATACTGCAGAGATGAAGCAGGAGAAAGGAGGCAGCAAACGAGGAAAGCATAGCAGAAGCACAGAGAAAGAAGGCAGCAAGTCCCATCAGCAAGCTGCAAGGAACTACACTTAGCACACCTGGGATCTCCTCGTTCCCAAAACATAGCGGCACCCAGGACAAGTCTCAGACAAATCCCAGTTGAGTAAAAGAAGTTTCATGGCTGAACTGACTTGACTCTATTTACAGCTTTATCACAACTTCAAAAAATAAAATCACTGCTTTGAACTTGATTCTGTTTGGGTAAAGTAAGACTCAAATTGATGGCTTATGTCACAGCTCGGTTTCATGATTAAGTTCGTCTTTCCCTGTCACGACAAGGGTTTAGATAGGATTCATCTGCATTGGATGCAATACTTAAATTGAAAAGCTGTCATCTGGAAGCCCAAAGACTTTAGTATTGGCAGCATTAGACTTCAGACATTTTATCTTGTTTAAAAGATACATGATCTCATGGAACCCTTGACAGAGAAAGCAATTTATAAAAATGCTGTCTGTCTTTCATCTGCAGGCCAGACAGATGAAAGAAAAAAATACTTGAATTCAAACACTTTACCATAGAGCAGAGAAACTACAGAACTGGAAGGAACCTCCTGGTTCCTCACACACCTTGAAACAACAGGTAATGGCATCACGTAATTTCTTTCCTATATTCATCAAGCCCTTCAGCCCAGCCAGATTTCTTATCCTCACTACACCCAACACAAAGTTGCTCAGAGGCTTGAGAGTCCAAATCATCCTTCAGATTCAGTAATACCTCCTCCTCCACCCTGGAGCTTATTCTCTGCATGTGTTCCCATTACTTAAAATTATTAAGCCATGTCACACCACCTTAGCACATCTCCCTTGATCATCTCTTAGGCCTGCCTGAAGCACCTCCCTGGCGATGCCATTTTTTTTTTTTTTTAAATACAACACATTTCTCTGTTTCACTTTTTCATTGTGCAAAGCATTGCAAAAACACTGCGTATCGCAGCACCAACGCTTCCCAACTGTGCTGGAAGCATCTCTTAAAGCTAAGATTACACTTGTCTTCCAGTCATGCCCCTACAGTAACCTGCCAGTTTTTCTTTCCAAACTGACGAACCCCAGTTCACAACAGAAATTCTGCCTAGTACTTTGGGGAGGCCCATGCTTGCCCTCTGAGTCTACAGTTATAAAAACTTAAGTAATAAAGTTTTATAGCTCATCTTGTGTAATACATTTATCACCCCCTTCCTCCTCCAGGTTATTGCTCATGTCTCCCAGACTGGTTTCATCACAAATATCTGTCATATGCATACTCTCACTTTTTATGCCAAGGTCACAGATGAAAAGTAATGTGTGTCTCGTGTCTCACGACTCCTGCCTCCAACTCAGTTTTCACTGCAGTACAAACACCCTCCCTTTCACCAGTTTGTTACCCATCTTGTAATACTTGCATACACCTCCATCCCTTTGACACAGTAATTAATTTTCCATATGACTCCGTAGTAAATCCTTTATGGAAGAGATTAGAAAATGAAACTTTTCTCTCTAGAGACAGCTGGTTTATGAAAAAGGCTAGTCTTACACTACCTACCATAGAGCAAATCACATGAAAAAACATTATCCAGTTTTTAATGGGTCAGTTAATTCAGTCCTTGTTCACTGCATGTTGTTGTACACTCAGCTTGTTCTCTGTTTTTTGTTACTAGCCCTGACTTAACAGATTCAATAAAAATCCCTGTTATCAGACATTGGGCATTACATGGTAACTTCTTCCATATTCCAGGATGGAGACCAGCCAGTCCCCTTTTCTTCAACACGGTCAATTCCATAGCCATCTCAGTCATGGCATTTTATTTCTGTTCACTCGGTGCAACCACCTTACTGTTCTACCTACATGCTGTATTACTACTACACTGAATCTTACTTTAGTTTTCCTTTGTTTGAAGGATCATATTAATACTACCTTTACATTCTAACCTTGAATCAGAGCAGCTCACCTCCCTTTCTTTTCTCTCTTAAGTTAAAAAGCCCTCTAACTTAACACAGTTGCTTGTAGTCCCCCTCAAAGTCATGGGAAGCTAAGCTGTGCAGTCTTATCTTCTCATGATTTCTCATCTCGAAAATACAGATGCCTCTACCAGCTAGTTTCTTTCTTACACAGCATGGTTAAACTCAGCAAACCAAGACCTCCTTTTGCAGCACACAGTTTGCAGAAGTTGTTACCGGCTTCAGCAAGTCCCAGGCTGTACGTACATCTTGGACTTTTCCATCAAGCTCAAGACCAACACAGCACCTCAGTCAATACAGCTTCTATCCCCTACAGAAGTGCACAAGCCAAGTATTTTGTACATAAGGTTTTAAAGAAAAACAATCTGCAGTTTTCCAGAAAAGACTATACAGTTGCACCCTACACCACATTAACCCCTCTTCTGCCATTAGAGTTATCTCCTAGTAGGTATATAAAGGCCTAGTAGGTACCAAGGGCCTTTCAGGGGAAGAAGAGGCAGACAAAAAAAGATCAGTTCTCAAACTATTATAAATAGTTTGCACAGCTGAAAATGAGACACACAATCAGCAGTAGCATATAAACATAAAGCTGAATTCCATCTGCACCTACCTGACAGGGTTTCTGTTAAAACCTGCACACAGAGTTACCTATTTGGGGGCCCTTCATACATTAAGAAATCCAGAACCCAATCTCACCGCTTAGATGACCTGTCTGCCTGCTGACCGACAAGTGGAAGAAAACTCAGGAATAAAAATCACCAAACCCAAAATGCAAAATGCATTGAAGGTCCTAAAAACCCTACAAAGCCACAGTGTGAACTGCAGCAAGAGCTAAAGTAACACCCAGGGAGGAATGCAAGGCCTTCAATAGCCTAAACATCTCAGAGTTTTTGAACTTTCTAAGTGGAGCATCCTCCTACTGCTCCTGCTCCAAAAAGCACCTTCAAAGGGAACATTACGTGAAGAGGCTTATTTCAGTCGTTTTTAACATTTCACTTTGAGGCTCCAGTATTTGCTCTTCTCGTGTCCAATCGCTACTGAGCCAAACCAGGCTTGTCAGAGGAGTGCCAGGAACAGCCTCTACGCCCAGCGGTTGCAGCCAGGAATAAAGCTGCCTCTGAGGAAAGTGCTAGGCACCAGTGACAAAGATGGCACAAAGGTGGTAGCTCCTACAGACACGGGGATGGCTAGGCTGGAACAGACCAGCAGTCCATTTAGCTCAGGACATCATCTGAAGGCCAGGGGCAAAACCTGGTCTCTTACTCTGTGGTAAGCAGAGACCCTTTGGCACATCCCTCCACACGCCCTTCTCCAGCCTCTGAGGATCACATACAGGCTATTGATCTTAATATGCCCAGCTGAAGCCCATGAACTTGTCTAATACTTCATGAAGCCACTTACACTTTTGTCACTGCAGAGGCTGACAAAAGTTCTAGCTCTCAAGATTTTTTACAGTAGTCATTCAGACAGGAGTTACTTCTCTCTTTGTTTAGGAAAAGCACACATGGACTACAAACTAAGGAGGAAACATTGCTTTTGTTTAGACTCTCGAAAAGGCAGACAAAACTTTTAAAGAACAAGAAACAAGAAATAGTCCTGTGATTCCACACAGTGAAGACAAAAGGAGGGGCACACAGTGGAGGTTTGGGGAGAGGAGTCCACAAGTGAAAGAAGTAACTTTCAGCAATAAAAACTCAAACAAGCAGACTTCTAATTAAAATATGGAATAGCCTGGGCCCACCTCTAAACACAGTACAAGGTACCTAGAGCTCCCCTTGATATCCTTGTATTGCCACTCTGGAAGTACAGAGCCACAAGTCAAGGCCAGAAAGGGTCACAAGCAAGGAGGAAAGGCTCAGGGTGTCCAGCTGTGCTCCAAGAGGCCTGTGCCTGCACTCTGCCTCTCGCTGCCCACTCTCCCAGCCATTTCAGACCTCAGCAAAAGCTCCCCCCCCATACCTAATGGGGGCAGCCCTCACTGAAGGCGGCTGCCCCACCAGCCCCACTACCTTGTGGCTACTGGGCAGGCCAGGGAGTGCCAAGCAGGCCCCAAGCCCTCCCCATACCTAGGCCTGTGACAGGAGGGTGGCTCCAAGCACAGCTCCTGCCCCACCTTTGCGGTGCCGCATGTGTAGGACAGCCCCACCACGCTGGTCTCCCCCTCCAACAGGAGGCCTCAGCCACCACCCTTGCCTCCATGTCTCCTGGGCCCATGCTCCAGGCCAGCCTCCGAGGGCCACCAGCACTCTGAGCTCCTCCAGGCCCACCACCCTCACTTGTCCTGCCTCAGGGACCCCCAGGGCCCACCACCCTCCCACCTCAGGGCCCACCACCCTCCCACCTCAGGGCCGCCTGCTCTGACAGCCTCCAGCTCAGCCAATGCCACCATGCCCATCAAGGCAGCCCTATGCTCCTATTGGCTGCTGCAGCCTCAGCTGTCCTCCCATTGGCTGCTGGGCAGCACAAGGCCCTCCCTGCCACCACACCCCTGTCCCCCCCACACGCGAGGGCAGCCATGGCCTGTGGTGGGTGCGTGGCCCCACCAGCCCCTGCCCGGCCACCCAGGGAGGGCCAGCCCCGCAGACCCCCTCGCGCAAGCACCCTTCCTCTGGGTCACCCCATCACCCAGCTCCCCGTGAGGGGCAGAGGGCCGCATCGAGCTCCGCTCGCAAGCCAGGCTGCTTCCTTCCCTCCCCGCCACCACCTCACCTTGCCCAGGGCACGGCCGAGCACTCGGAAGCTGCCGAGATGTCAGGGAGCGGGGAAATTGCTACCTTGCCTCCTTCAGCAAGGGAGGCGGTTTGGGGAAGGGCCATGAAACGTCTTGCAATAATTACCGGTTCGTACAAACGAAAAGCCTTTTGTTTCTTTAAAGGGGAAAAAACACTTTGTGCACCATCAACTTAGAAACTGCAGCTGGACAGACCGATAGAATAATTCCTATTCAAGCGTTCAGGGTGAGAGAGCGCAGCTCCCCCAAAACCCTCATGCACAACCTGGGATCTTCCTGGGCTCACAAAACACGCGGCTGGCGACAACGTGGCGGGACAAACACTGCACCAACACACTTGCAAGGCGACCAGCGCCCAAGGGTTGTTATGTGGATCCGTGGATTGTGATGGGTGTTTCGCCCCCAGCATTTCACCTCCTTGAGACAAATGAGTAACTGAGTATTTCGGCTTCTATTTAATATTTTTCCTCCTTCCAGACATTCCTTGCCCTCCACCGCGAGGACTTCTGTTGAAAGCCTGGCCACACGTTCTAGCCTAGAAAGGCTAGAACAAACCCTAGTTTTAGATTGTTGGGGGTTTTTTTTGTTGGTTTTTTTTTCCCTCCATCTTGCAGACTTTGAGCCAAGTTTGTGATTGAGGCATTTGACTCATCGTTTCTAACATTTCGACTCCCAATAGTCAAGCACGTTAATCTTGGACTCGTTCTGGCAGTAAATGTAACGTGACTCCTCGGGGCTACTGAGCCTTGCGACCATTCCAGCAGCCAAAGGGGAGCTGGAGTTCTGGGAAAAACACTGACTGGCAGCATTTTGCCCCGCACATCCTCCTGCCAGCGGTGGGAGCCCGACAGCTTTGTCCACAGGGCCAGGGAACGGCTGGGGTTAGAAGCCACCCGAGTCAGCCATATCCAAAAAAACGCTTCGCTAAACTTCTTCCTCTGAATCCCTTAAGCCTTCTGTTCAGTGTTCCTAGCTATGGAAGGTGAAGGCACTGCTCCACCTCTGATCTCTGCACAGTTAAGCTTTGATAATTTCTCAACTGTTTCCCAGTTGTCTGTCTGCCCTCCCAACCTAGGCTGCCGTACACACGCAAGCCGTTTTACATATGAGAGTAGAAAGAAAGCTCTCCAAGAAAGCCATCGCAGGCCTTAGAGAGCATGATGTACTCACACAGGCATCCTGCTGAACGCACTGCAGGATGTGCTTGGCTGGAATCAGGAAGTCTATGAGGTAGCGCAGTCCATCCCCACGGTACGTCTTCTCCACCACATCAAAAACTTGGCACAGAACAGTGGCTGCGGTAGCCTCAAACGGAGGGTAGAGCGCTGATAACGTACTCTGAATGCAACCGTCCAGCGACTCCGAGTCCTGCCAAGAGAGAAAGCGTTAGCGGTACCATGGCACGATACACCCCGGTGCCCTGACGAGCCCTACACCCAGGAGCGCAGCCATCTCCAAATGCAGGAGGAGAGAGGATCAAAGGAGCAAAGTGCTGTCCTTCCTAGTTTCTTTTGGCACCGGTGAATTCCAGGTAAAGAAGAAAAAAAAAAAAGCTCTCCCAAAACGCAAGCGGAGCGCTTGGAGCGCACTGTGCACAGCGGCGAGATTTCCCAGCTTTTGCTTACGCAGCAAGTCCTTCTCCTGACTGCGCTGGGTGGGGCTGCTATTAAACCATTACCGCAGCACGTGAGCGCGTGCGAGCGAGCGAGAGTATCATGGGGTGGATGGATCGGCAGGCCCTGTGTTTCAGGGCTGGAGAAGCCGGCCAGCACTTGGGTACGTTAAAGCCCAGTGTTATGCTCCTCAGTGGGCTAAGGGGAGTTGCAGGGGCAACAGTTGGGCTGAAGCTCCTCAACCTGCTGTGCTCTGAAGTCCCTGCACAGGATAAGCTGCCAGAGCTGTTTGGTAGCAGGGAAAGCTGCTCACCAGTGCAATTCCCCATTATTCAAAGCTGTTTGCCTCTCACTCCAGGAGCCAGGAGTTTTCTGCAGCGAGATGCCTCACGAGAGGATCTGCAGCCGGTGTGTGAACAGGGTGGCCTTTGGTGCCTGAGCACACACAACGATATGTAGGATCACAGAACCATAGAACAGTTTGGGTCGCAAGGGACCTTTCAAGGCCATCTAGTCCACACCCCCCCGTGCAGTGAGCAGGGACATCTTCAACTAGAGCAGGTTGCTCAGAGCCCCGTCCAACCTGACCTGGAATGTTTCCAGGGATGGGGCATCTGCCACCCGTTTGCTGCCCGGCAATAAGAGGCAATGGCTTCCCTACTTCATTCGGGAGAGCCTGCCAGCCACAGCCTGCCCATGGCATCAGGACCAATTCCAGTGCTAGAGGCCAAGTTCTGATCTATTACACGGGTGTAAATCAAGACAGCTTGCCAAAAAATAATAATAAAAAAAGTCTGTACACATCTGGAGAGACGCTCAGGACCCCTCCTTTCCTTTCTATTTTAGAGGGGACCCCTCTGGCTAACTTACAGCCAGTGGGAGTGAGCTTTGCTACAAAACCAAATGAAAGTTTACTCAGGTGTCTGGCCAGATCCTCAGCTGATCTAAATCCACCTCCCTTCGCTAGAGACAAGGGAAGCATTTCAGCCGCTGGCCCAGAAGCCTTAGAGCCTCCTGCAGAACAGGAACAGCTGCATGGACATGCCTGAAAACATACCTCAGTCCCACAGCAAGATTGGGAGAGAAGGTTAAACAAAGCAGCGCCACAACAGCTTATGCCGCCACAGGGGAGCGAGTAGGATGAAGGGACCAGGAGGACGCAAACCGTTTCACTTCTTCCACTCCAAGGGAGCACGTGTTCATCGCTCCAGATACCGCTGCTGGCTTGAGAAAACACGAGTCTCCGAGCAAGCCTGAGCAGAGATGATGCTCCTCACACAAGCCTTCCCACCTCTCGCAACTCAACCATCTTTAAATTCCTCCTTTAGAACGTTGGGTGTTTTAAGCACAATATAAACACCCTGCTCTGCTGTAAAGCCTTCTCGTAGGACAGCCTGCGGGATTGTACGGGAGAGATGAGGACACCCAAGCAATGCCTCCACAATCCCTGCCCGTGCCGAGCTGGCAGGACGCAGGTGACGGGCAAACCACACGCTGCCTGTGGCACGGCACTGCTTTGTTATTTCTTCTGTTTCTCCTGGTGTCAGCAACAAGCAAGGCTGAATGGCAGCAGGCTCCTGAAGTGTTTGCAGCTCTTCTGAGAGACCAGCTGCCTCCTGCAATACCCCTCAAGGTCAACGCAACCAGATAAACAGAGGTTAAGGAGCTATTTTTCATATTCTTAACCCAAGGACTCAAAAAGCAGGAGCCCTGTGTGCACACTTCCAAGCATTGAATGCTAGGACCAAGCATTTAACCCCAATCCTAAATGGGAGGAGAAGGCTGTTTTTAAACAAATTTCTTTCCACTCAGAAAAGAACGATATAAAGCCTCAGCTTTTATTCCATTAATTGAAATTAAAAGCCTGGTAGTTCCCAGGCACTTCCTTCTCTGCAGGAACAGGTCTTCAGAGAAAATCTTCCACTAGATATTGTGGAGGTCAAGAGAAAACTGCCAAGAGCTGACAGCCTGCTCTGTGCAGCAGCCTGCAGCTCTCTGCACAGTTCTGGTCAAGACTATCCCCACGCAGCGTTCAGGAAATACAAGAAGAGAAAGCACACTGATAGGAACTGTGGGATGAGTTGTACAGACCCGAGAAGACAGCCTAAATAGGAAACATTCCCTTTACATAGTACCCTGGACCTGCTAAAAAGGGCACGGAGAGGGCTGTAGGGTAGGGAGATGGGTACCAAGACCAAATTGAAGCCTCTCACCATTAGACATCCACCTAATATTGCTAAATATTGACATAATGCTCCGAACATCACACTTCGTTCCTCTCCTGCGCTCTTGTGAAATGACAGCGAGAGGCCAAGCGCAGCCAGCTGAAGGCACGTGCAGCTCCAGTCAATGCCAACCTGTCCTAGAAAGGGTCCGTGCCCTTGGCAGGCAAAGCTGGCCTTCACACAGATGCTCTCCCACCCGGCACCGGCCACCACAGGGAGCCCAGCCAAGTGCTTGGGCACTCTCACAGCAGCATTTGAAAACAATTTCCATCTGACCCTCAGCAGGTTCAAATATACCTCACAACCAGCTTGGGGGTTGTTTCTGTGCTGTCTTCTGCCCCATACCTCTTCCCCTGCTTGAGCAAAATTCTTTCCGATATCAACACCCCCCCTGCAATTGGTTAAGTTTACTATTGCAAACAAAACAAAGAAGTTAAAATATTTGCACATGAGTGAGTGCATTGCTCTAAGGTTCTCACACCATTCCTGCTGCCTTAGCAAAGCCTTCACAAGACAATTATTAACATTGGCACTGAATCAAAAATCCTTTATATGGTTAAAATAAACCTTCCTTTCGTAAAATACAGACTAACCATAGCCTGTAGCCATTGCAGAGTTCAGTGCTAACAGTGCACACCTTAGCTCAGAGGCTTTATCTCTTTCTGGCTGGACTATACCACAGAGCTGTGATGGCTGTGCAGGCTTTGAAGGGACAGAGAAAAGCTTTCCAACCCCTACCATGCAGTAGAAAAAGGAGATGTTTTCACCAGTCTCTCTGTTAATTCCATACAAAAAGCCCCCAGTGTGGGAACAAATTCCTACATTGTGCTGCACGTGATTATAGCACCAGCATCTTTGGGCAGCTGCAGAATGACGATGGACGCAGCCTCCACGTGCTGCGGATGAACGCAGAGGCAACACCACTTTTCAGTGCTCCCACCCACCCAAGGTGGTCTCCCAGGGAAGGGTCCTGCCTGGGCAGAGGGTGAAGCGTGGCAGAGCTTCAGAAGGCACCTTGAAACGCAGAGGGTGAAACATGGTTGAGCTTGGAGTCTGCAACAGCAGCAGATTTGCCTCCAATCGTGGACTCATTAAACCAGCTCACAGTCCTGGGGATGAGGCTGCTTATTTGTACTAATTAGCTTCTCCGATTGCAGAGTGGCCTGAGGAAAGGGCCTCAGCAAGGGCTGTGAGAGGCCACGTGGTCTTTAATGCTGGAGCGCAGACGGCCAGCCTCACACACGTGTGGAGGAGCCGTGGTTTGGAGACATGGGGAGCTCATACAAACCAGCTCAAGACAGCAAGGGGCTGATAAACCTGAGGTCTAGAGCCCATCCGACCTACAAACCGCATCCCTTATCTCAAGCAGGTGATGCAACACCCAGCAGCACAAGGAGAAACCTCTGTGACCCAGGACAGGGGGACAGTGCCTAAAGAGGAGAACACACTAAACCCAGCAAGGAGCCAAGGAGAGGGCATTCAGGCCCTGGCACACTTCCACCTCAGCCCATGACTGCCTGCACAGCCAGCCCACAATGGCCCGCAAGAACTGGCAGAGCCTATCACAGAAGCCTCCTGGAGAAATCATCCCCTGCCAGGGACTGCAAGGCTCGGGCTTCCCTTACTCCAACATTATTGCCACATGCCCCTCACAGGAAGGGTCCTGGACACTCGCTCCTTTTCAGTCACCCAGCACAAAGGCAAACAGGAGCATGTTCCAACCAAGCCAGAGAGCATCTCCCCAAGCAAATCGTGTCTTGGGACACAAATGCTTCTTTGTGGGTAACACAGGAGGACCTATGAACTCCAGCTCACTGTCATTGCTCAGCCACATGCTCACCACACCTCCCAAAAGAGAAACACGCTTTTAAAATAACTCCTCTATAAATCAAGGCGCTAAATAAAGCCCAGGTTAAGGTCATGTCCGGCCATACCGGCTTTCACCGCTCCTCAGCTGGGAGCTGGCTGCTGGTGGCAGGGGCTGGAGCACAGCTCCGTGGGCAGAGCCGCGTGATGGAAACAACCCAATGTGGTCCCACCCGAGAGGGCAGAGGAGCAGGGAGAGCCCAGGAGGGCTTCACAACTGGTGGAAAGCTGGGGTCTGAATGGGGGAAGACCCCCATGGGCAGCATACCCCGCTCTGCCCATATAATGGGAGCCACAGATGCCGTGAAATGAATAGAGGGATAAAGGCTGCTGTGGCAAAGCTCTGCTGCTCAGCCCTAAGACCCATTCCCCACATCACAAACTGCAGCAAGAACCAGGAGTCAGGGAGAGATGAGGTTACGAGCACCTGGGCAAAATCCCCAAGCCAAGACTAACAAGCAGACAGCAGGAAAAGGAGCCCAGCATCAGTTACAACCCTGCTCAGGGAATGTGTCTACCTCTCCTGGTGCAAGCAGCTGCTGCAGGGTGGGAGAGGAACCTATCAAGAGGCATCTGGAGTAACCAGGAGCTTTTTGGGCTCTTCTAGGTGCACCGATTGAATTTTCTGCCTACCTTTGTGGGCACAGAGACAGCTATGTAGCACCTCCTGCCACTGGGAACTCCTGCCATGCTACATTTCTCTCTGACTCAGGACTTAGCTTCTTCCTCTTTGGGACCTGCTGCTCACCGGTTAAGGCTGGATGCTGGAGAGCCTCCTACAGGTTTGGAGAATGAAATTGGCCTGCCTGGATAGCAGAGAGAAGACTCCCAGGGCTGCACACGTTGCACAGCATCAGAATACACACACTGTCTCAGCAAGCGCCTGGGACAGCAACCCAAGTGGCTCGGGACAACACAAGTCGGGGAGGGGAAGGGCTGCAATGCCGCTGGACCCACAAAGCCTCGGCAGAATTTTCTCTGCCACTCACTCAAGCACCTTGCTGAGAAGTCAGTCTCTTGCTCAAGAACTTTGCCTACAAAATGCTGAGGCTTGGTCAAGGAGATCATGAAGAAGAGGCACAGTGTCTGAAGACTCCTAAAAACCATCAGCATGGTGAGGCCAGGCTAACTGTTTGACTAACCCGTGACTTATGGCAGACACCACTCCTTTCTAGCGGGATGTGCTAGCCCATGTAACATGCTGAGGATTCATCTTGCAGCAGGAATTTAGCTAAAGGATCTGCAGCTCTGCTCTGAGAAACCTAGACCCCCATCTCAGCATCCAAAGAATACTACTACATATCCCAACGTGCCCTAGTTAAATCCAGCACTCGCCGTGGCTTGGCAGAGCGCGGAGCATAGCTGGGCGGTGGAGCAGCGCCTGAGAGGCTGCGAGCACAGCGAGCGGTGCCCGTGGTACACCCAGCTCTGAGTCACCAAGTGTCTCGGCTCCCGCTCAGCGGGGAGGTCTTGCCAGGAGCTCCTGCAACTTTGCCCTCCTTCTGCCGGCTGCCCAGAGCCTGGCCACGTCCTGCACGCTCCCACTTTCCGATGGACAGCGTGAAGGCAGGACAGGGCAGACCAGAGTCCGCAAAGGTGAGGGGAGGAGAGACAACCCAACCTTCCCGCACCCCAGAGCTGGAAAGTAGGAAGAAGAGCGAAGCCAGGAAGAGGCAGAGCTCCAAGCAGTGCAGCGCCTGCCCATGGCCCCCAGCCAGCTTTGGGACTGGGCGAAAAAGGAGCACACTGAGGGCGCTGAGCGGGGCCGGGTTAGCTGGTCCCTCCACCAGCGAAGGCTGCCATGCTGCGCCGCTTGGCTGGGGCTGCCCAGCTCTCGGCTGACGTGAGAAACCTCATTTCCAGTAAAAACAGACCTCTGGGCTTTCCACGAAGCCTTTCCACTTTCTGACACAAAAGCGAAAGCCAGGCCGCTTTGCCTTTAAAAACGAGACGTTTCTCCATTCAAAAAGGTCTTTGGCTAAGAACAAGGCTTGTTTTTCTGACAAAATTTGAGATTTCCCACTCCATTTCTGCAGGGAGGAGAACCCTCCCAGCCTCATTTCCTGAGCCGCTCTAATCACAGCGGCAATGAGTTCAAGAGAGAAAAATCTTCCCAGAGCAAGTGCCAGCTCCCCCCCCTCTGCTGCTCGCTCCGAGGCTCAGGGGGAGGCTGGGAGGAGGGCGCCTGCCTTCGGCACCCTGCCTGCCTCTGGACGTTTTCACTAAAATAATGTACTATTAAATGGTGCAACTATAGAGGTAGGCATTCCCACTGCTGTAATTACACCACCTTCCTGTGAGATAACCAGGAATGACTCTACCTGCTCTTTGGGCTATTGTTTCAGGCTTTTCAGGGAGAAAAGCACAGCACCCAGTTCCACTTGGGAAGAAAGTGTTCACAGTCTCTACTCAGACCGGCTTCACTCACGGTCTGTAACTCCTGCATGCCACCATGGCATCCCTTGCGCAGGGCACGGCTGTAGCCCGGCTCGGCTCCCCTGCCGCTGGGACAGGCAGGACGGCTCCGCAGCCTGTGGATAAACCAGCTCCTACAGCCTTGCAGGGAGTGGTGCTCCGCAGACAGAGCTCAGAGAATCATTTCCAGATGCCTCCCTCTGTTCCCCCAGCCTTCTCCGGGTTGATGCGGCTGCAGCAGCCAAAGCAGCTCCTACTGGGCAGTGTGCGGGATTATCATTCCAGGCACCGCAGGAAAACAAGCGCTTGGAAGCGATTAACTCATGATCTCTCATTTAATTAAACAAAGGGAAAAATGATGTATTTGCTTTTCGGCTCCGAGGTCCCACTTCTGTGCATGCTGTCGGTCTGGGCATGCTCAGCCAGGGAAAGGCAGGCCCAAAGCTGAGCGATCACCCCACCAGTCCAGGACTGGTTTGTTTTCACTCAAGAGGGACGTTCTAGATTGCTTTGAAAGTGAAGCGTGACCTCCTGCAAGCCTTGAGCTTTGGAGCTAGTGCAGAGCTACACCAGTGCTGTCCTTCTGCTGGAGCAAAAGGCAGGGAATAGCAGAGAGCAGAAGCAACCGGTACAGGTACATCCCTGGCTCTGTACCACACTTTAGGAGGGCAAATGCAGCCATTGGCAACACGACCAGCACCTGGGTCTGCTCCCCTGCCCGAGAGCCGAGCAGGATGTTTACATGGGTCTGATAGAGCAACACCAGCAGCAAACCTGCTCTTAACATACCCAAAGCCCAATATTCATCCTTGCCAAAGATGTAACCTGGTGCAGTCCTTTGGGGAGGAAAGCCTGTGCGCCTGGAGAAGCAGGGCCTTCACCAGCCCTCTGCTTACACATGCCCCCAAGGGAAGCCAGACGCGCAGCAGCTTGCCCAGCAAGCTCTCTGCTGGTCGCATCGCCTGACACCAAACACGGCTTCTCAAAGAAAACAGCATCACGTGCATTCAGACGCAGCAGTCCGGCACCTCTTCCCTCCCACTAGAGCTCGACATTCACGTTACTCCTCCCTACCCTTTCTTTTAGGTTTTCATCCTGCAGGTTTGCTGGAGCAGGTCCGCACAACACCCAACACATCAGAAAAGCTGCTGACAAGTGCTGAACAAGATTAGAGAGGCCAAACCAGGGATGAAGTGCTGACCCACGATCCAAGGAAGTCCTCTTATAGCCAGAGAGGAGCAGAACTGGGAAATGGAGATAAGCCTTTCCTCGCAGGGACGTGTCCTGCTCCTAACTGAGCTCTCAATGAACTGAGCAGAAGGTAGGTCTCACACAGAGCAAGGAATGAGCACCTGCTCCCAAAAGTCTGTGACTTTCTATTAGCAGTAGATCAGGGATGTGATACAGGTGTTTAAAGCACATCTGAGAGAACAGATCAAAGCCCTGTCCTTCATCTTCCAGCTGAAAGGAGGGCCTGCAAGCATGTGAGAAGAGAGCTCTGTATAAAACACCATCCTACAGCTGGAGACCAGCTTATTTTGGTTTAGTTTAACCAAGGGATTAAGGCCTTAATCTGAAATAACTGTCTAAGAACAGATTTTTTTAAGTTGTAATGGGCATAGATCTAACCATGCAATTAGCAAAGCTGTACTTGGTGCGATGCAAAGCTTTGGGTACTTTTAAAATACCCTTCCCAGCAACAGACTCATGCTGGAATAGTGTAAATGCATGGTGGACGTGGTTTCACTGCCCAGCATTAGCCACATAAGCTTCCCTGAGACCCCCCAGGACAGAGCTGCGCCCCTCTTCGCTCCCACCACCAGACTGGCACGGGCTGCCCTGGCTGGGGCACCAACCTGGCCATGGTCCAGCCAGGGATCTCCACAAAGTGTCATGTTCCTACAACAGGCTCGGCCAAGGCTTGCTAAATCCCGTCAGATACCACAGGCAGAGCCAAGAACTTCCCAGGCCACATCTACACAAGACAAGTCCTGAGACATTACAGCAGGGTCCTTTTCTTTACAGGGCTCTTCTAGGAAATGCACTAAAAATCTTTCTTTCAGCTACCCAAGAGAATTGCTTGAGCTTATTCATCTTATGATTAGTTACAGTATTTGCTCCACTCTCAGCTTCAGACATTGACATCCCTCTGACAAACCAACCTGAGCCATAGCATCTTGTACCCCTTACCATTTGTGCCTAACACCTACCAAATAACAGGGCGCTCTAGGCAGATGAAAGATCTGTTTATACCAGCCAGCTATAAAATACTCTGGGTAAGCCAAACAGGTCAGCTCATTTTAACACCTTTTAGTTAGAGGCATGAGGCCCTAGCCAGCACCTCGTGTTCAGACACCCATCTGTGGGCATCTCACAACAGATGGGCAGCCTCCTGTGCTCAAAGAGAAAATGATAATCCTTCAGCAGGACAGCTGATGAGTGCCAGAAGCGATCTTCACAGGGTCAGCATTTAGATTATTACTTATGGACCAGCTTCGCATGCATTCCGAGCTTGAGGCTGCAGCTGGATCATGTTCAGATCCCACCCCTTCCTCTACAAGGTGCACGAGCTGCTGGACAGACTCCCATGGGGACTGGTGGATTCTCCATCTCTTGCAACCTCCATAATCAAGCGTGGCCACCGCTAAGAAAGGATCATATTTTAGTTAAAAGAGAGCTCCCAGACTCAACGTGGGAGCTAGGTAACACTCTATGCCCCAGTATCCCCTAACAGATAAGCCGTAGTTTCTTTTGGCATTAAACACTCTGTATTACCATGTGCTCATGAAATACAAGTCCTGCTACGTCTACAGGGAACAGAAAACACTCTGAAGCTGAATAGCAATTCCAGGAGGGGCTGGCTGATGGCACGAGAAAACAGTAAGCGCACAAGGACCCTTCCCTGAAGCAGCACATCCCCACACGCCTTTGATACAAGAAAGCGGCTGGCAGCAGCAATGAGACGCCACCTCTGAAGAAGAGGCTGTGAGGAAGGATGAGCCAGAAAGACAGAGCAGGCAGCCCAGAGATGGCCATGGCTATGCCAGCTCAGCCCTGGGCCACCGCAAGAAGCATCAGTCTATGCCCCGCAGGGAGAAGTGCTCCTGGTCAGAGCGACCCGGATTTCCTCCAAGACTCCAAGCTTGCTGGGGAACGGGCACATGCATGCTCAGGCTCTCGTGCCCCTGAGCAGCCAAGCCTGGGGCTTGCAGTTGGATGAAAACATTTCCCCCATATTCAGATACAGCGCTAAATGCATGTCTCCTGGAAAGCTACGTAAATCAGTCATAAATTCAGGACATTGCTTTGACTAAGCTCCTGAGTTAGAAAGGAGTAAACGCAGGCTTTTAAAGCTACTCCCTTTATAGCATTTTTTTCAAACAGAAAACAGTCTCACATGTCCCATTATTTCCATACGTATCAAAGGAGGGTGGAGATTTAACTAGCGATTTCTAAAAGACATCTTTGTGCACAGAAGGGATGTATGCCAAAACGTGGGTGGTTATAAGCCCAAACACAAAGGAGAATACATCCACAGGCATTTTTCCCCTTGATCCATTAACGGGTCTGCATACCAGCCTCCTGAGTGTATGAGAAGGACCTTGTTCAAAAGGTAAATATATTCAGAAAGATGACAACAGACAGCAAATAATCCACATCCTTTAACCACGTTGGAGACTGAGCAGCGCTACATTTTTGTTGGGAGTCACTGGAATTTGACGGGCAGCCTCAGGGAAGGTATCCTCCTGAAGGAACCTGCTCAGGAAGCCTCGCAACTCGGTCTCCTGCCACACCTAACGCAGGCTGCGAAGCTCAAGGTGGACACCTAGCTCAGATCATCAGAACTCCTGCAGCTTTTCTTCCCTGCACCATGCAAAGCACAGCATCGCATCCTACTGGGGGTGACCATAGGGCCCCACAAAGCCTCCCCTCTACCACATCCACTGATATCCAGGAGGAGCACAGGCAAGTTTTTGGCTGGTCCCCATTGCCCTTCAGCTGAGCCATTTGATTCCATTCAAAGCAATGGCTGGTTACACCAGCTGGAGCAAGGGTTCATCCTAGGCACCCCAGACTGATGGCAGGAGAGTAAATTTGAGCAGACAGAAAGACTTTCAGATTCATTCTGTGCTGCTTTGATCTTGAAAGTTTCAACTTGGTGTCCAGCGATGCAAAAAATGGGATACGTATGAAACCAGCCAGGAGCACTTAACCACAAGAAAGGCCCTATTTTTTTTGTTCATTTTTTTAATGAAAGACTAGGCCAACCAACAGAGATGAGGCACTCTGTGCGGCAGAGAGGTATTAGCACGGTCAAACCTTCAGAACCAACAAGGGCACGTCCATTCAACTCTTGGAGTTGCAAGCCAGGTATCACGAGTGGTGTAGAAAACACAGCACAGAGCATCCCACCACCAGAAATGGGCAGCTTACCCTAGCAGGCTGTCCTTGCTATTTATTGCTCCTCACTCAGCAACACGTCCAATCCTGGTGCTACTACTTGGTTTTTCAGACCTTGGCTACATTGAGCTGTGCAGGACAGGAACGGAGAGGGAGTCCCACATGGGTAGAGAACCAGGAATAAGAAGAAAATGTGCTCTGATATTGAGTGCCCACAGGTGGGTTGAGCTTATTGCCCCTGCAGAAGACACCTTCACTGTTTCAACAGAGATTTTGCAGCTCTGTTAAAGGGGCCTGTAGCCCCTCTGTCTGTGACTTCCACCCACACTCAGCACCAATGCTCAGTTTTAGGCTATGCTCACAGTCTATAGGATGGTTCAGTTTTGCACAGCTCAGCTACCGACAGAGTTACGTTTAAGGTGAAGCTAGAAAATTGGGCTCTGGGAGCTGAGGGGCCAGGACTCTGTTCTAGTATTTAGAGGCAGACATGCTGGCTGGCCATCTTTTCCAAGCAGCAGCAGGATGCTTACAAGGCTCTCACGTTGTGATGTCTTCTACTAACTTCTCACCAAGGAGCAGGGTGCAGTGAGCAAGCTGTGCCTTCAGGGCTGACTGCACATGGGTGTAGGCAGCCAGTGGCACAGCCAAGAGGTGGTTATGCCGTGGGATGCCGATTTTCAGAAGGTAAGTGCCAACACTCAAGGCAGGTTCCTCCTTTGACACCTGCAGCATCTCACCATAAGCGCTTGCTGTTTGCATTCCCCACCAGTACTAGAACACATTTGGTGAATGCTGGGCATGTTTGGAGACGCACAGATGCAGCTGGCCTGGCATCTGCATTTAGCCATTACTTTCATTGCTACGATGAACAGCATGTTCACCTGCCCAGCATTTTTGAAAAGAAGCTGGGCATTAAGCACAAGTTGTCATCCTTGTTACCCCAGAGAAGATGCTTTCAAACCACTTTCATGTGCTCAGGATTACATCTCTGGGCCTTGTCTGTGTTCCAACATCTTGCTCATGGCTTTGGCACAGAAATAAAGAAAGAAGATTCCCAATGCTTAAAGCTCTTTGTGATTCCCAGACTCATTTCCTTCCCACCCCAGGAGAAGACATAACTGGAGGATAAAAGACAGACTATATTTTCTGCTGAAACCCATCCTCTCTCCTGCCAGCACAGTGGTGTCACCTGAACTTCTCTGCAAAAAGACACTAGCGTTTGCACATCTTGTCATACACACAGGCCCTGCTCTCCACATCTGCGTGATGACTAGAGACTTTCAGAGCATGCCACCATGAGAGGAGCAGCCCAGGCAAGTCCAAGACGCACAGTTGCGGGAGCCTCGCTGAATTCATGTGCTGGGTCCACGGTGCCCCAGCTACCCTTGAAGAGCAGCAGCAACCACCCAAGCACAGGGTTTTGCACCCGCTTGGATGAAAACTATTCCTGAAGTGGGGCGTACTGTGGTCCGGCTGTACACCTTGAGCATCTCCTGCACCCCATCCAAGCAGCAGGCACTTTGGCTGCAACAACCCTATGTCCCCAAACACACACCGCAGCATCCATATCACTCAAGCATGACAGACACCCCGTGAAGAAGAATCACCTGCTTCACACAGAACGACTCCCATCAGGAGCAAAGCTGTGGGACTGTGGACTGCCAGAGGCCATGGAGAGGTCTCACACAGGCCAACCAACCGACCTGTATTTACTTAGATACAAATCTTTTGCCTGCAGGGTTTGGTTGATTCACCAGGACACCAAAAACTCAAGTCAAACAGAATAGCTTGGGGCTACAGTCACAACTCGGCCGCTCACAGATCACACCTCCCAAAACACAGACTGGTCTACCATGATATTGAGACCAGGCACCTGCCATGGACCGCAGCGTGGCCAGCACCCGTTGCTGGGTATGTGGCAGCTTGGCCTCCAGTTTCTGCTCCCTGCAGCTGCCCAGTCTGAACTCAGCACCTGAGAGGCACACGATCCCTCCTCAGCAGTGATGTGTGGTCCTTGCACGCCCACAACCCAACCGTGGCACCTGGGCTTGCCATGACACCACTCCATACAAAGGCCTCTGCTTCAGACAGCTTTTGCATCACACACTAGAACATGGTGAAGGACCCAAACTGGGCATGAAGCACTTGGGAATCAGAAAGTCACCTCCAGCTTGCAGGATCAGAATAGCCACGGACAGTCTCTGCCCCAGGTCTCCCACAGCAGAGTGTCGCAAGCACTGCTCCAGCCCCCATGGCAAAACGCAGCCCATGGGACTGCAAGGGATGGCACCCACCCCGCACAGCCCCAAACACCGCTCTCCTTTGATTTCAACTTCATACAATAGCCAGCATAGACCAAAAATTGCCAGGAACACACTGGGCATGGGGTGAGGGAAAGAGCTCTGCTGACTGGAGTGGGGAAGGGGAAGCAGCGAGATGCCTGCAGGCCTCTGCAGCAGGATGAGAGAGGAAAGCACACCACAGCTCTGACATAGGCACCTGAGGGTACAGAGAGCCACGGGTCCTCAGCAGAGGAGCTGGAGGGTGGCAGAGGGAGGAGACATGGGTGCCTGGGCTCAGCTCAGATTGCAGAAGCCAGAAGTTGGGCAACTCTTCCTTCAATGAAAGCAGAGCTTCTCCAAGCCCAGAAGCTGAACTTTTAAGAAAGAGCAAGTCACTGCCAGGCAGAGCAGCAACACAAGCTGCTTGTCCCCCTCATGGACTTTGTTTCCTCTGCTGTGGAGAAGCAGCCCGCGACACAGCGGGACACGTCCAGGAGATTTAGGGCTGTTGGGCACACAGACCCCAAGCCTGACCCCAGGAACAAACCATCAGAAGCCAAACTGGTGCTCAGTGGGATCTTGCCACAGGGCTAGTGATCCCTCTAGCCTCTGCCACCACAGGGCTGGGCACCGCTGTTTGCAGGGCAGTGCCAGTGGGACCTGGCAGGGAGCTGCCCTTGCAGCCACTCCGAGGGAGATGGGGTGCTCTCCTGCTCGTCTGGGCTTGCCAGTCTCTCCCCTCCCCAAACAAGGATCCCCACGTGCAGAACTTGACACTGAAAGGGAGAGATTCCCACCCAGCTCTAGGGGTTTCTCTGAACCCTTGAGTGAAGGGCAGGAGAAAAGCTGGTACTCTCCCCTTCAAAGAGCGAGGGCAGGAGGAGAGCCCACCATGCAGGCAGCCCGAAAGACAGGGCCCTGCCTGACCTGCCCCTTGCTCCAGGGCTGTACCCCTGATGGAGGGGACCAGTGCCAACAGGAGCCCTGTGTCCCTGCAGCCACCATCCAGGGCTGGCACCCCAGGGCACGGCATGCCGTCCAAATAACGGGAAGCGCCAGAAGAGTCGTTTCCCACTCCCAGCATTAGTGCCGTGCGCTGGCTCCAGGCCGGCTGCCCCGATAGCAGCTCCATCCCGCGCACCCCTGCTTGCACCCAGGGTGAGAGCCCTTCGCAGAGATTTCCTTACCATGTTCCCAGCCTCCTTTATTCCCCTTCAATTCCAAAGGCAGCGTTTTTTCTCTTTTTCCTCCATGTGTGCGACGGGGCGTCTCCTCTCCCCTCCGACGTGAACCACCGAAGCACTTTGAGTTCTGGACTGTAATCCAAGCCCTCACCGCCCCCAGCACAGCTCCAACTAATCTAACTCATGACACTACCGGGGCTGAGCAGGGGACCTCGAAGGTTTCTCTGACAGCCAACTCCAGCGCTAGACGGCGGAGGGGCATAGCGAGCGCAGGGTGCTGCGTTCCCCAGCCCTGCGGGGACCTTATGGACGCAGGCAGAGCCAGCAACGCTGGCAGGCTGCTGGTTACGGCATCGCTGCTACCTGCGTCCCTCAGAGCGCGCCTGGCCCTCCACGCAGACCTGCTTTAATGCAGATGCTCCATGGCAAGGAGCTGCCTTCGCCCGGGAAGATCTGAATAGCTGCTAGAGGAGAACAAGTCCACGGCAGGCATCCCAAGAAGGTCTCCAGCTTCCCAAAGAGGTTTACAGAAAAATCCTCCCTCCGCCTCCTCTTGGCTTGGTTTTCTCCAAGTCCAGAGAAGTTTCGCCACTCTGCAAGATCCCGAGGCAGCGCTGCAGGTTAAGCAAAATGCTGAGAAATACAAAACAAAACAAGAAGTGCTCTGAAAGACTGTTTTTCTAACTTCTAGAAGGAAAAGAGAGAGGCAGTGACCGCTTCAGGCAACAGCGACAAACTGCATTGGTGTCAGGCAAGAAATGTGGAGACCTCACCCCCTCCCAAAGGAGGAAGTAATTTAACATGGCAAGTTTCTCCACCCCTCCATTAATTGTTTAAGATGGCCAGGGGCCAAAATACTGCCCGAGCAGCGGGGAAGGTCACCAAACAGGCAGGCAGCAGCCTACAGAAGTGACAACGGGAAAGGGCAGAGCCAGAGAGGCGGAGAGGGAGGGGAGAAGCAGGTGCCGCGGGGCATCCCAGGATCTGCTGACACACAAAGGCTTTGTGTAACGGGAAGCGGGGCGGGAAGTGACACACAGGCAAAGCCCCAGAGCTGGGGACCTGAGGTGCAGGAGGACTTTGGACCAGCAGCTGCCTCCCCAGCCTTGGCTGAGCAGCGCGCAGTCTCGGCAGCCTCGGCAGGGAGCGACCCTCCATCAGGGAGGCCACGGTGCTGGTACCTGGCCATCCTCGCTGCAGGGAGAGGTCACACAAACCAACCCATCCCAAGGGGAAGGGTGACTGAGCAGGACACGAGGACCTGCAGCAGGAGGGAAGACAGACCCCTGCATGGACAAGCTCAGCAGAGGAGCACAGGGTACTTGCCTGGAGCGACTGCTACCAAACACCTCTGCTGCCTTGGCTCAAGGGGCAGGCCCCCACAGCCTCCCCAAGCCCTGCTCCACAAAGCCAGCAGCAGAGCCCACTCAGGCTGGTCCAGCTCACGAACACCTTCAGGTACTCCTCTCCCAGGGAGGACCGCCAACATTTGGCCCTAAAACCCATCGCACATGATGGCCTCATGTTTTCAGACACAACCAGCAAAGAAGGGTTTGAGCAGTCCCGAAGCCAACCATTCAATACACCAGCTGCTTGATGTGCTGTTGAGTTTCCTGCGGGCAGCAAGGATGGATGACAGTCCCTGCAGGGATGCAGTTTACTTTCCTTAAGCAGAGAGAGGACTGTCATCCTAAAAGGAGACGTGACACAGAGCAGACCAGAGCTGAGCAGCTGCCTCACTGTTCACTGCTTGTCATTCGAACAGCCCTTGCTTGCAGAGGCTTCCCCATGGCCTCCGACAGCTAGTGTCCTCTCTCGACAGCAGCAGGGCACTGCCTGCAGTGCACCACAGTGGCAAGACCCTCCAGCCCATGTCAGGTGAGATCAGTTGATAATCCCAAGCTGGGTGAAGAAGAGCTTCCCTGCCAATGGGCCAAAGGGTCTTAACAACCCACCACAGGCAGTTGTTGTCATCCACGACAACTAAAAGAATTTGTGACCTCGTCTGTAGGTGCAGAAGAGCCTTTCTTTCCCCCTCATATTCATAGCAGGAGGATGAGGAACCTGGCATATTCCCCACAGAGCCTCTGACCACAGATTTCACCGTCTGCACAAAGCTACGTTTGCAAAGTAGCTTTGCCCTTCATCTATTCCTCAAGCACATCTCCCAGCCCACAAACGTGGCTACACCTTTGCAACATCTTCCCGTAGGTGCTGGGAGTCTCCCTACGGATCTGGAGCCTCCAAGCAGCCTGGCTACCAAGATTGGGCTATTCAAGGCTACCCCAGCAGCAGTCCAAAGCCCTGACCAGTGGCATACAGCCTGTTTGAAAGCCTGCTGCAGGGCTAGAAGGGGCTCCACAGGCTCCTGCACAAACCAGGAGCTACTTCATGTTTTGAAACCTTGTGCTCCCCAGGGACAAAGGGTAACGCGGACCCAGGCAGGGCTGGGGCAACCTGAGAGCCCATGGGGATGAAGGGGAAGGAGCTGAGAACCTGCTCCCCACACTGTTACAGAACTGGTCCGGTCTCCCGCACCCAGACCTCTGGCAGCAGCTCCAGGGTGAGAACAGCTTTTGGCTTTCCTCACCCCTTCAGGTGGCTTGCACAGGCCTGGAAGCACAAGGTTGCCTTCTCCTTCAGTTCTGGGATAGCAGGTAAATTAGCTGGAATTAGGGGATTTGACCTAATTCCAGCTTTTTGAGGGCCAGAAAAAGAAAAATGACACTTTCAGGGGTTGATGCAAGAGTCTGCAGCATCCCCATAAACAGAGGAGGGCACCACATAAGCACACAGAGCTCATACCTGGTTCCTATCCCATCTTCCACCTCTGACTCGGGACAGAGACGGGTGCTCCCAGACCATACAGCCAACACTCGCTATCCAGGTCCTACTCAAACTATACAACCTTTAGCACAAGCTTTTTTGCAGAGCAGCGGCCAGCTCGCTTGTGGAGATGACAACTGAAAGCTCTCCACAAGTACCCAAGCCACCACTATGCAGGAAAGTTGATGGCTGTAGGTATTTATCTGTAGAAGCAGAGGGGAAACAGGTTGTCTCACACAAGAACAGATTAAAGCCCAACCTTGCACCGCTTCCTCCCTTTTCTACACTCTGCCTAAAGCTCAGCTCAAAAATCCTTCCCCCATCAAGGATTTCCAGGCTGAAGAGCCCGAGTTCAGCTCACCCCCATCCCAGTTGGAGGCAGTGACGTGATTTCCTATGCCGTGGCATCGCGCTAAGGGGAACATCGCACTGCTGTTTACTCACGGCTGGATCCTAACTTAGCTTTTTTTTAAAAAAAAAAAAAAAAATCACAAAATAGATTTTCCCTCCTCTCCTGCATTGTAGATCCATTTCCTGCACAAGCACATGGGAGACAGCTGTAGCCAGCACTTCAGTGGGTGTTAAAAAGCCCCTCTTGACTGAGGCCGACAACAATGCTGCGCTTGTTCCCCGACACAGTCTCACACTGTGTCTCCCAGCAGGAGCAGCTCCTCGCTCTTGCGCGAGGCCTGCGCTTTCCTCGGGGTTGGTTTAATTGCTGAAGCTGGTGCAAAAGGCTGCTGTCATTCAGCTCTGCCGGCAGAGATCTGGGTGCTCCAGCTTCCCATCCAGCAAACCCAGGTCCTTCGCATGGACCGACAGGCAATTTTACCCCGAGGGAACCACTTTGGTACCTGGCTGTGGCGGCAGCCAAGTACTGCTAAGTATGACCTGTCCCAGAGGTGAAAAATGGCAAAAGGCAGCAAAAACTGACAGCAGGAAGCATGGGGATCCAAACTTTGAAGGCTGCAGGGCCTCCCCAGAGCTGAAAGAGGAGGGGGTGGGAGAGGGGTCACTACACAAACTGTTCTGAAATCTTCAGGGGTTTTAACATAAGGCCTTCATCACCCTTCCCCTTTGCTGGATCTGGTTTCTGGAGCTGCGGTATTTCTCAAGCGCCTGCTGAAGCAGTACCACAACCTAGAGCCCCGTAAGAGCTGGGAAAGAGCACAGGCAGAGGTAGGAGGCAGGCAAGGGACCTCTGCTTCTCAGTCGCCACTAGCAAAGTTCTGCTTAGTTTCAGTTGTGCAAATCAAGGAAAGCTCAATACTTTTACCAGGAGGACTCTGCTGTGCTGGAAGAGACACAGGACAGATGTTTCAGACACCAGATAAGGACATCTTCTGACCTAGGGCAAGTTGTGCAATAGGCATGCTAGCGAGACGACTGCGCTACAGCAGCCAACAGCTCTTAGGAAAACACCTCCACGCACTCCGCATGAGCTTGGCGTGCTTGCTTTTGTAGTCCTCAGCACAGCACAGGGACTTCCGAGGGAGAGGAGAGCCCGGGAGCAAGCTGCGGCAGAGCAGCACTCCACTGATCAGTGGATGCCTCTGAATCTACTTCCAGGCACCTCCTCAGGCACCCCACCAGACTGGGGCCCTCCACCAGCTCCCATGTCCACACACGGCTATGCAGATGTCTCGTGGATTAAGCTCTGCCCCAAAAACACAGGTTCAAGAAAGGTACATTACCATCCCACCGAGCTACCCACTACGAACCCCATTCCCCTTCCACCTGGCAGCCTATAAAAACACGGGAAAGCCACCCAGAAGCTTTGTGAAGTTAGACCTCACTCAGCACAAAGAGGTGCCTTAAGACCAGTGATAAATGTTTGCTTGAAGCAGGTTTCATCAAATAAAAGCAACAAGTACTGCAACAAGCAGCCCTTTGTACCAACAGCCACCTTTCAGGAAAGAACTCATTCTCTCCCCATTAGGGTGAGAAGAGGGGGTTGTATGCCCTTTTATAACAACCTGTGTTACTTAAACCTTTATTTTGGATCACAAGTAAAGCAGGCCTTGGCTTCACAAAAGCACATCTTGGTTTAACTAATTAATTTGATAATCCCCTATTTGCAATCCTCAGGAGACATTCAGCTTCTAAAGCAAGTAATTACCACTAAGTGGCAACCTCATTGTGAGGCCCAGTCTGATTAGGGAAAAAATTTCTTAAGCCAGAAATATAATCATGGTGTGATTTCCCAGAAGGACTGGAGGAAAGGCTACATAACAACAGCTGGTCACACTCACCATTTGAAGGAACAGGAGCAACTTGGTTACTAGGTCTCCAGCTACAACTTCAAGAAGTTGTTCAGTGCCACATGCAAACCTGGTGTGCAGTTAACCATCAGGAGGCTTTACAGGAGATGTTTTATAGGTACAGAAGTCTGGAAGGTCCCACTTAGGGCTCTCAAATACCCGTGTGTGCCACAGGGTGGGGGGGAAATTAAATTAAAAACAAACAAAAAATCATATCAGGCCTGCTGCAGCACATGTGCAAGCTCATAGCGCGCAGTCCCACAGGGAAGCAATCCAAGCAGGGGAACGCCAGCCTTACAGCCTCTCTGGACAGATGTGAAGGCACACCTTGATGACACACGGTGTCCTTCCCAGACAAGCCAGTTGGACTCAATACATGCAGAGCACTTGCTAGTCTAATGCCTGCTCCAGGCATCCCCAAGTGCCCAGAGCCTCAGCTCAGCAACAGCCCAGTGCTAGCACTGGTGGCCAGAGCCCACAGGACAAAGTCCTGCTTCTGAGCAGCTTTGGGCTTCTTTAACTTTGGGCAGTTCTTGTAGGGGAACAGGGGTGGCCCCCAGGGCTTGCAAAGCAGCCACGCGGCACGCTGCTCTTGGGTTAACGCCTCTACAGCGGCGTCCTCCAGAGACTTCTCCCGGTGCAGGTAGGAGAAAGGCTTGGATGGAAACCAGGACTCCTGCCCCGATCAGACACCCTTCCCAACAGGCACGTCCTCTCTACAGCACACGCGTGCACCTGAGATGCTTCCCCGCTGGGGCAGACTCCCCTGTTTGGGTGCTGGATTTCAGCATCCTGAGTGCTCCGACCACTAGGCAGGTCACGACCACCCTGGAGAGCTTCTCCAAAGACCTCAAACTCCACCAAGAGCCTGGAACAGAGATCTTATCAGAATGCAGAGCCTGGCAGGAGCACGCCTCTGTGGATGCGGACCCAGTTAGGAGAGCTTAAATCCTTCAAGAGGAGCTGCTTGTTGGTCTGCTTGGAGTTCAGGCACTGCCTGCATTTCCTGAGGACAAAGTGCTCTCAGCTTAGAAATCCATCAGTGGTTTCAAGACTGCTGCTTCAAAACTCACCACCGTCTTTGGTTAGAGAAGGGCAGATTGGCTTTCTCTGAAGAGCAGCCTAAAACTGACCCGTCTCTCTCCAGATCCCATGTATTTAATGGCATAAGACAGTCATCTGTTTACCTTCCCTGCTGGCAGCAATGTTGCAAGCTATTTAGTCCCCACAGCACATGTTTACTGTACTCTCCAAGACAGCACGCTCACCTCCGAGCTAGACATGCCAGCGGGCACCTACGCCCTTCCTGCCCCAGCCCCTCACCCACAGACGTGGGAGACATGGAGCACAGGGTCTCACAGCTACCGCAAGTGTCGTACTCATCACAGCTGCCAGGCCTGGCTCTCTTTCCAGGTCTGCTTGACAGAGCAAGGGTTGCAAGGACAGACAGATACCCGCCCTCCACATCTCTGCACCCCCAGGAGCTCCCCACTTGTGCCCCTGCTCTGTGCCCAGCTCACACCTGAGCAACCAGCACCCACAAGATACCTGCCCAGCACACACCAGGAGAAGCAGATACAGCCCTCAGTGGACACCCCAAGCAGGCACACTAAACACCGACCGTTACCAGACAAGGGCTGGGACACACTTCTGAGCTGGAGACCCTTCTCGTCCCAAAAGCAACCTAAATCCAACTATGCTCTGCTTGAAGGGAGAGCTGCCAGCTCTAACCACTGTGCTCCAGGGGAGCAGGGACTGCCCCCCCCCCCCCCCGATCCCTTAGGGAAGTGTGTGCCCCACAGTCTGCACAGCCAGGACCAGCACCCAGGTCCTACCTGGGGTGGGAGCCAAAGACCACAGCTCCAGGAGCTCTGACCCCCAGGATTACTTGGCACGCTCTGCCAAGTCCCCATCCAGCCCCTCACAAACCCCACACTTACAGCCAGCACTTGCAGAGCCTGTGCCCAGCAGATCCCAGCAGATCCTGCAAACCATTCTCCCATGGCAGAACCTCTCCAGAGAGGAGGAAAGCTCTCACCTGCCTGCAGTTTTCTCCTCCAAATCAGGCAGGCAGAGAAGCAGCTGGGCTAGCTCAGCACTCATTGGGGCAGAGCAATAGCCCCGAGGTGCAGCTCCAGCTGTGGGCATGCAATCAGTGCTTTATACAGCCACGTGGGCGTTCCCTGGGACCAGCTCTCATGTTGCCTGTAGCAGCTGGGCTGTGTTGCCCACTGAACTCGGGCAGTCCCACTGTGGGTTCTCCAGGTGCTTCGCAAAGTACTCCTAATCCTGCTGGTATTTCCACCAGGGGAATGGTAACCTGCTCAGAGCTGAGCGGTGGTTCCCCCTGGTACAGGAGAGACCTGCCTTGCCCCACTCCGGCCTTGCCCAGCTGGTAGCAAAGGGCAAAGATCTGGTGCCTCTATCTCAGTCTCAACAGAGCAGCTCCACAAGGCTCCAGGGTGAGGGTCGAGTCATTCTGCAGTGGGCAAACAGCAGTTTGGGATCAGGGTCTTCTCCCTGGGGGATTCTGGAGCCAGCTCTGCTGACTGCAGATCCAGAGCACAGAAGGTGATGGGAAGGCTCCACAGATGCCACTGGGAAGGGCTGGTTTGACAGGGATAGCAGCAGTCTGCCATGTGACATCCGTAGCTGGCAATTAGAGGAGTGAACCTCAGGGAATGCCTACAGCAAGGATGCCAGGCACGAACACAGAGCGGGTGGGGCACAGCGGGTTCCTGGAGGAGGTGGGCAATGTGGATCACTGGTCCTACACCAGGGATGCTTTGTTCCCAGTGCGGGTTGGAGGGAGAGGACCCTGCACTGGGCAGGAGTACACGACGGGCATGGTGTGAGCATGGTGCCAGCCGAGGTGGGCAGCTCCTCTCCATGGCACTCAGGCTGGAGAGCACCAGCAGGAAATCGTGTGATTTAATCCCATCAGCAGCAAAAACAATGTGTCTCCTGAAGGAGATGAGCAGCTTCCTCTTCAGACAGGCGAGGGCAGAGGGCCCGTGCCTCCTGTCACCGGTCTCTTCTGCTTCCCTCTCACTCGCCCTTCTTCCGTCACCACGGCCGTTCTCTTCCTCCTTGCAGGGGGATCTCTCCTCCCAGATCAAGACAGAGGAAGGTCAGCTACGGAGCAACCATGGCAAGGGACCAGGAGGCTTAGACCCCTCTAGCATTCATACAGGACCCGTGCTGGCCCCATTGTTAGACTGGGGCACGTGCCTCCAGAGGAGCTCAGCAGTAAGCGGGACGTGTGGGTCAAGAGCTGTGGGACTAATATTCCAGCTATCCCTGGAATCTCCTCTCCAGGTATCCTACTCCAGATAACCCTGGAAACACAGGGAGTTCAGCAGCCCAGTTGGAGCCAGCATGCCCTCCGAGTCCAGGCAGCAACCTCCTCACCTCTACTGAGTCCGTATAGGTCTAAACGTGTTCTTTGATTTTTTTTTTTTCCTTTAAAAAAGGCTTTCGTTTCGGGTCATACTCTGCCCCTGACAAGGCAGCCCCTTGCCTGCGTTTGCTGCTGGGCAAGATGAAGGCGTCTGAGGAGAAGCGTGAGCTGGAGGCTCACCCAGACCACTGGCCACCCGCAATAGTGCAGCGGGGTCTTCCAACAGGCAGGGGCAGGCAGCTGCCTGTACACGATAGCCATCAGCAGGGCGGTGGGAAGCTGAGGGAAGCAGCTCACATACACACACACACACACCCCCCCCCCCCGGCTGCTCCCCCGGCACACCGAAAGAGACCCTAACACTACCACACATACATATATTTGTTTAATTTTTTTACCCCTTTAATACTACCCCTTCGTGGAAACGCGGGGCCTTTGGCACGTCTCGCCGAGCTCAGGCGGGGGCCAGCAGCGGCGGGGGAGGCCGCGAGGAGCGCGGCCGCCATCTTAGCGGCGGGCGGGGCCGGGGGGAGGCCTCGGCGCGGGGCGACACCTGCCGGCCGCGCTGGGCAGCGCGGGCGCGGCCTCCCCGCTGCTTCCGGGGCCCGGTGAGGGGCTGCCGGCGGGCCTACCCCCGCACAGCCGGGGCCCAGCCCCACACACACCCCTCTTCCGCCGCCTAACCCCTCCGGCCGCCACCCTCCTGCTCCCCTCACACCCCTGCCTGCTGAGGCCACAGGCCTCTGGCTCCCCGGGGCCGAGGGGGGCGCGGGCACCCCGACTTCTAGCGGTTTTGGGGCAGTTTGGTCAAGCGACAGCCGACGTGGAGCTGGATTTATTGGCAAATCCAAGCACGGCGAGGTAGCTGCTAGACTTTTTTTTTCACTCTTTATTGCACTCTTCAGTGTCTGTAATTTCCTGTTTGCTTCACAAGCTATTTTTGCCAAGGGAAAAAAAAAATAAACCCCTTTATTCTCTGTGTTCCCTAGCAGCAGAAAACAAAGATCGGAGACGAGCCTAGGTTACCGGTTAACTACCCGGCAGCAGCCTGGCTAACCTGCCCGCTCAACTGTCCCTCAGCCCCGGCAAACACGAGCTTGTGCTCCTTCACCAGCCGGCTCCCATCAGCCAGCCCCGCACCACGGTATGCAAAAACATGATAGTTCCTGGTCTTCATAGTTGTTTTCCTTTTTTTGTTTCAAAAATTGAAAATTTTGGACGGGGTGACCCCTGCATGAGTGATGCTCATGTGGTGCCGGGGCAACTCTGAGCCCATAAATTCATCCAGCTGCCCAGGAGAGACTCAGAGCCCCCAAAAGTGCCGGGGACCGCAGACAGCGAGGCCACGGTGGCGCGCGCAGCCCAGAAGCCAGCCTCACCCCAGCCAAGGAGCCAAAGCCAAGCTTTAACGGGCTCCCTGACTTCAACAGCATGGGTTAAGCTGGGCTCTGGGAGGCAAAGCTGGTGCACAGGCAGGGATTGCCCCCCATCACTGCGGAAGAGGAAAGCAGAAATACAGCAGACCTGCCGCAGAGTCTGGGCTCTGCGAGTACCCCGTGGCCTTTCTGAGCCCTTCTTCACGGGCTGCCCGCGGGCTCAGGACAACCTGTGGTCTGATGTGGCCCTGGCTTCCCCAGAGCATCGTCAGCACCCTCCCTCTCCAGTTAACCCACCACAGGTTTCATTTACCTTTGGGGCAGCCTGGCTGTGCAGCAGCAGATGCCAGGAGAAGGCAGGGTGAGAGGAGCCCAAGTGGCTTCTTCAGGGATCTTTGCCTTCTCCACGGCCGTGAGGAACAGCTCTGGGTGGCTGCGGGGAAGATCACGACTCTAGGATCTGGGGTACTTGTAAAATCAAAGCCCCCACCATGGCAACATCCATCCTTGGCTGTTCTGCAGGAGTCCCCGGGAGCCGCAGCCTGGCCACACAGTCCTCCAGGGCAGGGAGTCCCACGGCCACGTCTGCTCCTCCAGGCAAAAGCAGCGAAGCCTGAACCACGAAAGGGGATGTGGATCACCCCACCCAGCTCCTGCTGATCTGAAGGTCCCAACTGATCTTGCCTGTCCTCAGCCCATCCACGCTGCAGCCGGTGTGCGGGGAAAGCCTCCTGGCCAGCCCTGGTGGGTGGCACAGCCGCTGGAGAGGGTCCCCAGCTCTGCGGGGAGCCTGGGGACGTTCACTGCCGGCAGACAGCAAGGAGACGCGGGCGAGCCGAGGGGCTGGCTTGACACGCGCCGGAGGGGTGCAACGCGAAGCACAAAGGCTCTCCCATCCTGGCCGCTCTGCCCTGGAACGCAGCATGGGAACCGCTGCCCAGCGCAAATCTGTTCCTCATTAGCCGTCCCGGCTGCCGACTGGTCCCGGCTCCGTCACCAGCCGCTCGCTGCACGGCCCCGGCCAGCTCGCATCCCACCATCCAAGCAACTTCTGCACGACTTCACCAGCCAGCGCAGCGGGGCAGAGCACGGCCAGGGCTGCCATCCACCCCTCCGGAGGTAATCCCAGAGTGAAAATGAATTGTTCCCTCCATGAACAGGCAGAGGATGCTTCCAGTGAAAGCTTCACATGCAAAGAGCAGGAAGGCAAAGAGAGGAGAATTCAAGAGAGGTGATCAGTCTGATCGTATCCAGGTGAGGCGGATGCCTGGACAGAGGGATAGGAGCAGGACAGAGCAAAGAACAGCCTGATGTATCTCCAAAATGTGCATACCAGATACGATCAGACTGAACACCTCTCAAATTCTCCTGCATTTGCCTTCACGCTGTTCTCCATTAAAACATGAGCGTGGCCAAAGCTTCTGCCACGCTTTGTGCTTGCTGGGACCAAGTGGGAGGTGAGGAGCTGGGCTCCCATTCACTAGCTTCCCACCGCTTCTGCCTGTATAGGCCATCGTGAAAACATCACACGAGGGCGTCAGGAGTGCTCCAGAAATAGAGCAGAATGAAAAATCACGCAAGGTTGCCCGTGAGTCAACAGCGCCTTTGCCACAATGGAGAACATGAAGCTGGCAGGTTTAAGGAAATGATTACTCCTCTTGAGACCTCTGAGGCACAACCGGGTACTAGCTCCAATTTGAGGCTCCCCAGAACAAGATACATAGAGAGATATATATCAGAGAGAACCAGCTTTAGGAAGACAAGGCAAAGAGGGGAGCTACATACAGGGGGGCACAGAGAAACCAGAGCCCAACTCTCCTTGGAGACACGCCTGGAAGGACAAGAGGCAACGGGGACAAGCTGCACTGGGGGAAATTCTTGTGGAGCGCAAGGACAAAATCATTCTGCACAAGAGTGGTGCAGCCACGGTGTGGCTCTGGGACAAGGGCGACATCTCCATCCTCAGGGACCTTCCAAGCCCAACTAGACAAGGCTGTGAGCTACTTGCTGTAGCTTTGCCACCTGCATGGAGCCAGGGTTGGACCACAGACCTCCTGAGCTCTTTGCAGCCTAAAATTTACCTGATGCTCCGACACGCATCATGCACTGGCAAGGTGGTGATTTTAAGGCAATGCTAAGAAGTGCAATGCCGCTGCTCAGCCAACCTGGGAGATGGCCAACACCGATCCGTCGCACACAGCTTGGCTCTTCGATCCAGCTGATGCCCCTGTTACCAGAGCTGCCTTACATCTTCTGCTGACTTCACATGTTCTTCTGCACCACAGAAGAGAACTGAGCATCAGAGAACATAAATCACTGCAGGTAAAAATGTGCAGGTTTAACGTCTCTCTAAGGAGACGCCTGCGTGCAAAATGATGGTGTCAGGCAGCTCTGGGATGGGGTTGCTTTATAGTAACAGTCAGAGAATTGTATGTTCTGGGTTACAGCCTGATGAGCAGCTCCTTCAGTTATGCTTTACTCTGTCCTGGAGAAGCAGAGGTTTGGGCACATGTGTTTGTGGTTTGGCCCAGTTCTTGTGTTTTTCCACTGAAGCACTTCAGTATTTTTAGGCTGAAAGAGACGGCTCTGGGCTATGCTGGAAGGAGCGGAGCCGTCCTGTGCAGGCATCTCTCCCTGTAAAGTGAAACACAGAGAGTGGAACATGAGAATAAAACCCGATAAAACCCTGTGGGGAAGGGTGTAGTAGGAGCCACCATCCCTGGTCACACCATGGCTGGGGTCAAGGGTGGGAAGAGGGGGCTCCAAGCTCAGCAGTTGCTGGCTGGTGGCATGGAGAGCCTGCAGACACAGGAGGCTCAGATAACCCTGTGAGACAGCAGCAACCAGCCCCAGCGTTTCCCAAAACTGAGACCTCTGCTTTTCCTCCTCTGAGGACCCGAATGTCGCAGACCCACCACTTCCAGGAGAACAACCTGGCCTGCGCAACCTGGTGCACGGCCAAGGCGATCGTGTCCTCGGGGAACGCCAGCACCGAGGTCCGGCACGCAGAGCACGGCTTGGCCAGCGTCTCTGGTCGGTGAGGTAGATGGGAAACGTTTGGAGAATCAAGAGCTTCCAGAGGGACCAACGCAAAGCTTTCGGGGCTAGGAGCTGTATGGGGACCCTGCCAAAAAAGACCTGGAGGTGATGGTAGCTGCCAGGTGGAATACAAGCCAAACATTGCTCTTGTGAATCGAGTAAACCATGTTTACGCTCCTGAAGTGGAGCCAACAGATCAAGGGAAGAGCAAAGCCAGCCAACACCGACCCAGGGGGAGGTTCCTGTGATCCAGAATCCCCTGAAACGGACCCATTTGAACCATATTTTTGGCAGAGGGAGACACAGCATGGACATGGGAAGATCCGGGCTCCCAGCACTCTGCTGCTGCGCAGGCAGCCACGACACGGGGCAGCAAGGGCCCAGCTGCCTGCTCCCTGAGGCGCTGCCATAATGACAGCCGCAGGCGCGCTTCTCTTCGGAAAGAATTTCACATTTTCCGCAAACATTATTGAAACTAGGAAACGCAGTTAGGCATGTCAAGTCTGAGAGGGGAGCTGTGGCCTCGGGTGGAGAAGAGCAGAGGGGCACAGGGACGCGGTGCCCGCGAGGGACAACCACACCGGGAGCTGCAGGAACCGGGATGCGCCGAGGCCCCCAGACAGCAGAGAGACCAGACCGCGACGCCGGCTCCAACTCCAATTTATTGAACATTACAAAATACTCTGCATATATTTTCACATTAAAACAATATTCTTGCAAATAAGATATCAAGTCTTGAGTCATTTGTGGTGCCCGCGGCAACAGAAAACACTGACCCTGCTAGAGATTTAGTACAGCCCGGTATCAGAAATCAAAACCAGAATAAGGCATACCAGAAATGCAAAACTATATAAAAACCTTTTAAAAACCTCATGCTCATCTGGTGAGACAGGTACAGAGCAGAACGGTCTTTGCTGAGCCTTGCCAACAGTACCAGGAGGTCCTGCCAGCTGGCTTGCCCCACGCTGGGCTCACTCGCCCAGTGCATCTACATGTCCCCTTGACGCCTGCTGTCTTGGCGCGTGGCGAACCGGCTTCCAGCGTGTTCCAGCTGGAACAGGCAGTTATTTACCCGCTTTGGGGCATTAACAGTCCAAGTCCCCACTCTTCCCCAAGAGGACATCCCCAACCCTCCCGCGCTGCCGGTGCCCAGCTGCCACGCTGAGCTTTTGCACGCTGAGCAGTTCTTGGGGAGCAATTCTTGGCCCTTGGGGTCACACCAGGAATAATTTAGTGTGGGCCATTGCCACCAGGTCCCACCACCCTCTCAGGAGGGACCGGAGGTGGCTGGGAGGCAGGTGGTGGGGACAGACCTTTGAAGATGCACTCAGTTCTTGCCCGTCACTCCTGTTCCTGATGTACGTTCATACCTGCTGCTCGCTCCATGTCTTGCACCATGACCAGCCCTCCCCGCTGATGGGCCCCGGGCAGCTAGAGGGATTGGGATGTGGGCAGGATGAATGCCAAGGATGCTGTGCAGGGCACAGCTGAAGACCGCGGCTATTGGGAACACATCCAGACAACAGGCGTGGGGCTGGCCCAGCAGGTTGGCTGCTAGAGGAGTCCCTGTGCATACAGGTTCACTGGTCCGGCTCCTGGTGGAGCCAAACCCCAGGAGTACTGCTCCCAGTCCTGAGAAGGTCACGGCCTTGACTCTGTGTTACCTCCATAACCCGGGGAACACAGAGCTGCTGTGGCAAGGAGCCCACCTCTGGCCTCCTGGCTGAGCTCCACGCATGCTGTGAGGAACCAGCACTGTCGCCACCTTGAAGCCGATGGCTTGGCTGTTGGGTGTGGATGGGCTCTCATGCATCGGCCACCGCTCCCAGCCTTCTCCTCAGAGGTCTCCTGCTCACAGGCTGGAGATCAGCTCATGCTTCTACACCCCACGAGCAGCCACGGCCAGCACCCACACACCTCAGCGCAGCACAGCCACGATGGGATTGAGTCCAGTTGGGATCCCAGCCCTGGGAGGAACATCTCTGGCCTCTCGGCTGCGGAGATGCGTAGGGACCAGGAGGAAGAATGAGGTTTGGGGTCTGTGCCTCCCTGGGTGGATGGTACCTGCTGTTGCAGCACAAAAGCCCAATTATCAAGCAGTTTTGCATTGGTAGGTGCATGGTCAAAGCCCACGCTGGAGTGCAGCTCCGGCAGGAGTACGGGGCTCTCCTGCCACTCCTGGAGTTTATGGAGACACACACAATCTTTACAACGCAAGACAGCAGAGCGGTCAGCGGGTCACAACCCGTCCGCAGCCCCCGGCCCCTTCCCCACCCGCAGTCTGCCTCAGAGGTGGCTCGCTCTGTTGAACACCAGCCACTTGGGCTCCGCAGCGGGCGGCATCTTGCCCTGCTCCTCCGTGGCCATCAAAGGCTGCAGCTCCTGCTGCTCAGCACCCTCTGGGCTGCTGTCACTCTGCGACCTGCCACTCCTAGAGACATGGCTGGGGAACTGGAAGCAGGAGCTCTGCTCCGGCATCGCCCGGCTCGCAGACTGGGGGTGCTCCTCCAGCACGGGGCAGGCGAATCTCCTGTGCTGAGGTCCGCTCTCGATGCCTGGGGGGGAAGCGATGCTCTCCAGGGAGGAGATGCTTTGGTTCCACGCCTTCTGCATATCCACCGGCACGATTTTAGTGGTCTCCGAGGAGACGTAAACAGCCAGATCAGCCTGGTCTCCTTTCCACGGCAGCTCCTTCTCTGCCAAGGTGGGTGACGGCGGGATGATGCAGGGGCTGGGGCAGACGTCCAGGCTGCCTGGGGGGTGCAGAAGGAGGGACAGTGAGAGGGATCTTGCACAGCTCTTGCTCTCTCCCTGGGCCCCACAAACATTGCAGAACCAACCACTGCCGAGTGGCCAGCTGGCCCAGGGATGCAGGAGCCACCAGGGAGGCTCTGCCATGCCTCCAGAGCCACAGAGAAAAGTGCTTTTCCCAATTAGGCTCCGCTGCCTTTGGTTTTGCCCAGGCCAAGGCAACTTTGCTCCCCAGGTGGAGGAAGGACAAGCTACCCAACAGCAGTTGCCCTGGTGTGGGGAGCATCGGTGCCTACCAGGAATTGTCTTTCCCTGCAGGACCTCATCAGTGGCTCGAGCGACGAACACAATCCCTTCGTCATCCTCTCTCTCCGTCTCTGAGCTATCGCTCTCCTCCTCCTCCGAGCTGACCATCACCAGGACAGGAGCTGCAGCCAGATGGAGGGAATTGGTTTGGAAGATGGGGCACCCTGTGGGGGAAGGACTGCCCCCGTGGGAGAAGGACTTGGTGCTAGCGCAACCCTGGGTGCTGGCACAGTGGGCTGCTCCATCCCACCCCACCAGGTCCCCTTGCCAGGACCTGCAAGCCTCGCCTGCCACCAGCCTCACCAGCCTCCGGCCAGGGAAGGTTTCTGTGCATCTTCCCATTGGGTGCGTCGCTGGTCAGAGAGATGTTCTTCTGCGAAGGAAGAGGGACCGGCTGGGACCTGCCCCGTGCAAACCCCTAACCTCAACCCAGGTGCCCCCCCCCAGCCAAGGTAGCCCCAGGGACACAGATTCCCACCCCGGCGAGATGGCAGCTGGCAGTCAGCGGTTCCTAGTCCTTAGATGCTGCATCTTCGTGGCCCTACAACAAACAGCTCAGCTGCAATGGCTTCAAAAGCCTCCAACTGAGAGGCTAAGGTTCAATTTCAGGCGCGGCACCACACTTCTCAGCCTGGATCCGCACCAGCTATCAGGCTACTTTATGCTGAGCGCTCTTGGAAGACAAACGTGGGGCTCCTCCAGGGCTTGGGAGTGCTTTGCCCGGGGACCAGCCACCCCACGGCAGTGCTGGCGCGGTGGAGACGCGTGGAGATGCGTCACCCGTGTGCTCACGTGCAGCACACGCGGGACTGAGAGGAGATGAGCCGCTCTCCCCGTTGGCTCTGGAGCTGCCGATGCCCTGCAGCACCTCACCGACACCCCGAAGGACCTCCACGTCCTCCACAGGAAGGGAGCGGGCGTTTGGGGAGCGCTTGCCTTTTTCCTGCCCTTTTCCTTCAGCCTGGCCTTGCTCTTGGAGGAGCAGACGTTGTGCTTTGTGGACTTGAAGGTCTCCAGCCGCCTCTTCATGTTCTGCCGGAAGATTTCTTTATCTTGGCGCTCTTGTTTATCTGGAGAGATGAAGTGACGGCTGTAGCTGGCCTTGTACTGGCCGAGGGAGAGGCAAAGAGACACAGGGTGAGCAGCTGGCCCCACGGAGCATCCTCCATCTCTCCTCCTCTTGCGGGTGCCGCTACCCTCGGGGTCAGCCGCACGCCGCGGCCGGGGAGCGCTCACCCGCCGGCGGGGCTTGTAGAGGCTCCCTCGCAGCACGTGGTGCATGGCGGCATCCTCCTTGTCCCGGCGGCTCCGCACCGTGTCGATCACCTGCAGGTCCAGGCACGCGCCGCTCCCGCTCTCCCTCCTGGGGAGGGGAGGTGGAGATGCTGGGCTCTGTGCCCGCGTCCTGCCAGCCCCCCCGCCGGCCCTGCCACAACCCACCCCCCGGGGAAGAGAGTGGCTGCGGGGGTCCCAGCGAGGTTCACCCCGGGGGCTCGGGGGGATGCTCGTACTCACAGGAGGTTTGTGACCGATGACTCCGACATGGACGTGCGGCTGGGCATGGAGGGCAGCGCCAGCTTGGCAGCCGAGAGCACGTGGCCACCCTGGGAGGTGGGAGGGCAAGGCTGGCATCGGGGCAGCGAGGAGCCCAGCTGGGCTGGGGCGGGCCGGGGGGTCCCGCTGCCCGGCCAGAGGGGCACACGGCGTGGCCACGTGTGGGGCGGGCCACCGCCCCAGCCCAGCCAGCTCCCGTTGGGGCCACCCCGCCTCCCAGCCCCTGCGCCCCGTGCCCTGACCTGGTCGACGAAGCTGATGGCATCACGGATGTTCAGCTTGTAGTACACGTCCCAGATCTCGTCCCGCAGCCTGTAGGCGGATTTCCGCATCAGGAGCTGGCTCAGGTACTTCTTGTCAAACTGTTCCCACCTGCCACGGGAGGAAGACACGGGGCGGTTTCGCTCCCACGTTGTGCCACGGCCAGGGACCCCCTGCCCACGCAAGGCTGAGAGCGTCCACAGCACATCACACCCAGGGACACGCTGGCAGGGAGGGCAGGAGGAGAGGGGACACGCTGACCCTTCGTCCCCACCCCAGAGGGTCCCCTTCCAAACGGACTGACAGACAGACAGACATACAGCCTTTCTGGGGCTGCTGCCTACAGCAGGGGTGTCCTCCGGCGGGGACCCTGCGATGGCCCCGCGGCTGGCACGCATCCCCCATCCACCTGATGGCCGGCGGAGGATGTCGGCCGAGACACTCACTTGTCCCGCCAGTAATGGTAGCCGTGGTGCCCCACGATGTCCTCCACCGCTGCCAGGATGTGGTCGAAGGCCTTGAGCAAGGAGAAGAGGGTGAGAGCGGCGGCAAGGCTGCGGGTGCCCCCGGGGGTGCCGAGGCCAGGCATCGCCCTCGCCCAGTGCCAGCGGCGCGGGGAGCCGGGCAGCCTCCGGCGCCAGCACCTACGTGCTCGTGCAGCTCCTCGTTCAGCGTGGGCTTGTGGTGGTCGCTGCGTTTCACCTTCAGCCACGTCACCAGGGGTTTAATGGTGAGGCCCTGGAACGGCAGGAGAAGGCAAGGGAAAGACTGGGGGGGTGAGAGGGTGCGTGGCTGGGGCACGGGGAGCAGAAGCGGCACGAAGTGACCGGGGACAACAGCTTTGCCGGCCGCGCGCGTCCCTACCAACCCAACGCCCTGCGCCCGCGACCTGGGTGACAGTCCCGTGCCCCGCCGGGCAGCAAGCACGTCATACCCCTCCGGTCCCCTCCCCAAGGCTCGCGTCCCGTCCTGGGGCGCAGGAACCCCAAGCCCAGCAGCTTTGTATGGAGAACGGCCCGGCCCGGCGCACGCCGTCGGCTGCTCGTCGAGCGAGTCCCAGAGCGAGAAGCCGACCGGGAAGCAGCACGGGCCATGGCCCTGCCGTCGCGACAGCCGCCACAGCGGTCCTGTGCGCCGGCCTGGTGATGGACGGGGTGCCAGGAAGCACCGAGGACCAAAAATGGCTTGAAAAGTGGTACTTGCCCCGAGCATGTGTCCTGGCCCCCTGGGCGAGCTCTGGCCAGCACCGGAGGAGGGCACGGTGCCCATCCTCACCTGCACAATGACGGTGAAGAACACCACCACGATGGTCGTTGCCACGAAGTAGTCCTTGGCTTTCACCTTTGCCCTGTCCAGCAGGATGACCAGGGCGAAGGCCACGGCCCCGCGGAGGCCACCATATGACATGACCACCTGGTCGATCCTGTCCAAGGGGATGAGGCGGAAGCGGTTGAGCACGCAGGTCTGGAGGACAACGCCTGGGGAAGAAGGGGAAGGGGAGCCTCAGAGGCTGGCAGAGCCCCGCCTGCTCCTGGAGATGGGGCAAAACCCCAGGCAGAAGCCTCCTGCCCCGGCCCTTCTTGGGGGGTGCCGCTTTCTGGCATGAAAAGGGCTGGGCGCCGCTGGCCAGAAGCACAGCAGGGCAGACTGACCCACAGCTCTGAAGAGCAGGATAAAGAACAGGGTGCCCAGCACCAGCGCCGTGTCCCATGCCCACTTGGAGGTGTCCACAGCCGAGATGCCCAGAAACATGAAGATGATGGTCTCTGAGCTGCTGGCCAGCGTCTTCATGGTGTACTTGACCGTGGTGCGGGATTTTTGGGAGATGTTGGCTTCCACGTACTTCTTGCAGCAGATGCCACAGAAGGTGACTCTGCAGAGGGGCAGAAGGAGTCGGCATGACCCTACGGCAGGACGAAGAGCGGGTCTGCTCGCCGCCTCTTGCCGCCCAGCACTGCACCCCTGATTTCCTGGACCCCCTCCCCCAGGGGACACCCCGGTACCCACGCCAGGATGGAGGAGAGCGAGACCATCTCGGCAGCAAGGTACGCGACGTAGGCCAGGAGGAAGACGAAGAGCGGCTCGATGATGCGCACGCGCTTGGTGAACCGCGTGATCAGGGCCAGGAGGAAGGCAAAGAGCAGCCCCACAGCCGTGCCCCCGAGGCTCACCAGGAAGAAGGAGGCTGGTGGAGGGAGAAGACTCGTCCGCAAGCGAAGCCGGCTCCCGTGCCCCATGGCCGTGCCACGCTAGGCTGGCCGAGCCCCGTGCTCCCACCTGGGTCCCCGCCCAAAGCTTGTCATGCTGACGGCCAGCGTGCGGCCGCTGGGACGGAGACGACAGAGCTGCGGCGCTCGGTGCCCGTCCCACAGAACGGCAGCACCCGTGCCCACCCCCCGCGCTGCCAGCCCGGAGGAAGGGTCAGAGGGTCTGGTGGGGCACATACTCACCTACCCCCTTCACGTAGTCCGTGGCGTGGATGTGTGCGGGGCCCAGCTCCACAAAAGAGTTGAAGACCTTGTACAGCACCTGCAGGCAAGGGAAATCCCTTGGGGGAGGCAGGGTATCGCCCTGCCTCAAGAGGGGCAGCACCTGCGGGCAGGACGGACCCTGCGGAAGAGGCATCTCCTGCCCCAAATCTGCAGGCAAAGGCGCCCACGGCCAGGATAGTGGACCCAGAGAGCATGGCATGGGTCTGCCCCCAGCTCGGGGATGTCACCTGCATCCTCTGCCCATCCTGGCCCTGGCCCGCGTCAGGCTCCAGTTTAGAGACCCCCAAGCTCCAACTCACCACAGTGACAGCATCGTTCAGGAGGGACTCGCCAAACACGATGATGAAGAGGGTCTCATTCACATGGACCTCTTCAAAGACAGCCAGCACTGCCACGGGGTCCACAGCTGAGATGAGGCTGCCGAAGAGCAGGAAATCCATCAGCCCAGCTTCGACGCCTGGATCTGCTAGGACAGAAGGACCAAGCTCAGGCAGACCGTCTGCCCCAGAGCCCCTCTCACCGGGCTGAAACAAGCCTGTCCCCTCATCTGCTCCCGGGGACTTGGCTCTGCAGCATCCCAACCCGGAGTGCAGCGGTCGGAGCCCGGGAGTGCTCCCAGACCTCCGGGGTCCCCCCGGCGAAGTGGGGCTCAGCACGTCCTTGGTCCGACATGAGGGCTTGGATGTCCCCCTCGGCACCCAGGTGCGTCGCTGCCCCTCTGGCGGGTATGGACCGAAGGAGGCTCGGCAGCCCCACCTCAGCTCCAGGCATCAAGTGGTTCCTCGGGGCTCAGGAGAGCTCAAAACACAGCCCAGGCCAGCCAGGGCCAGCGGCTCCAGCCGGGGACGGGGAAGACGGCAGCGAGCCAGCAAAGCTCGCCAAGGTCAGCGACAAAAATAGCAAAGACATGAGTCAGCCCAGCGCCGAGCAGGGCCCGTTTGTCCTGCGTGCTTGACGGTCCTGCCAGAGCACCGTTCTCAGGATGCCAGGACCCGGCTCCTGCTAGAGTTCCTGGGAATCCACGGCAGGGCCGGGCAGCAGGCTCTGAGTTTTGGGGGTGCATTGCACCCTCCGACCCGCCTTGCGGGGATGGGGTCCAAGCTGGGCAGCCCTGTGCACCCACCCATGAGCCCGGCCTGGTGCAGCCCCCAGAGCGCAGCACCGGTGGTGAAGGAGTTCCAGAGCGTGCCCACCACCGCGTAGGTGAGGATGGCACCGATGTTGTCGAAGAACAGCCGGCTGGGCATGAAGTAGCCCGAGTCTAGGACGATGGGGGGCAGGAGGAAGAGGAAGAACATGTTGGGCTCCAGCTGGTACTCGGCTTTCTTCGCCACGGCCAAGACGATGCCCCCCAGGCCCAGCCCCAGCAGGATGAGGAGGCAGCTCTCCGGGACGATGGACGTCACCTTCCTTGACAAGTGGAAAACTGGAAGGAACAGGAAGAACGCGAGCATCAGCCAAACGGGCACAGGGACAGAGCACCCCGGATCCACAAGCCCCACGGAAGAGCTGGCTGATGCACGATGGACCCCGGGGTGGACAAGGGAGCACTTAAGGCTGCTTCGTGGCCATGTTTGCGCAGAAGACCTTCCAGCTAGCTCCCAGCCCAGGGTTCTAGGTCCCCAACTCTTTGGGATCTCCCTCTCCTCCCCAGCCACTGTCTAATAAGCCAAGCAGCCGGGCATTTTGCTTTTCTTGGCTTCTGGTACCTGCACTTAAAGGATAAAAGCAGCCAGCGAGCACGTTCATAGCGTCACAAGCAAAGGCGGCCGCTGCTCGAGCCAAGGCATCCCGGTTCACCGGGACACGATACCCCGCTCAGAGACGAGGACGCTCAACCCTGGTGACGGCGCGACCTCGTTTGCAGCCGTCTGAGCAAGCAGACGGAGCGGCACGCGAACCGCTGGCCTCCGTGCCAGAGCACAACCTTCCTCAGCGCCGGCTAACCTGCCCGCGTGCAAAAAAAACCAGACACACGGGAGCTGCAGATTTAGAGACGCTTTGAATAACCAGTTTTTTCTACGCGAGAATAAACCTTAAATCGTAATAAATCTTAAACTGCCGTGCAAAACGGGATGCGTTATTTTAGAAGCAAGCAGCGTATGCCCCGGTATCCATCCATCAGCAGCGTGGCGACGAGCCTGCGGCTCGGGCACAAGCCAGCGGGACGTCACGCCAGCCGGCACGGGGGACTCGCTCCTCCAGGCAGCCTTGTGCCCAAGGCCAGGGCGTCCTGTGTAATCCCAAATCACTCCAGCTTCCAGGTGGGCAACTTCCCCATCCCTGCGGATCTCTCCTCCCCGGCGTAGGGTGCTGTATTTTTGCTCCCCCCCCCCCGCAAAAAAGGGCAGCGCTTGGGGAAAGGCTGTCGAGGGTCGCGGCGGTTTTGCCTCCCCCGCCAGCGTTGAGCTCTGCCATCGCTCGTGACCGTCCGGCCCAGCTCTGCGGCGTGACCTGGCCGTCAGACGAAGGAACCTTCTCCTGGGGAGCGGGTTCCTCCAGGCGCTTCCAGAGCCACCCCTGTCCTTGAGCACCCAGCGGGTCCGAGGGACATCAGGGTAGCCTCCGAGCCATCCCTTGGCTGCAAGCCCAGCCCCGCTGCCGAGCCAAAACCCAGTCCCTAAAGCCTTTTAGCTGCAGTAAAGGTGCCCATTGCTCGTGCTGTGGTCACACATCATCCCTAGTTCACTTGGCTTCTCCCCTCCTTGGGACCCCCCCTCAAGGGCAGACCGCAGGTCTGCCTAGCCCAGGGGCGTAGATCTGGAGAGGAGCCCAGGAACAAATTCCTGCTTTAAAAGGACCGCAGAAGCCACGGCAGAGCCCCCTTCGCCCCACGCCAGCGGCGCCGGTGGGCGAGCGGCGCTCGCTCAGCCCCTGCGGCAGGCTGCGAAACCGCTCGCCGCCCACGGGAACAAAGCTCTGAAGTTTTCAAGACGGGAACGAGGCGGCCAGCCCCTCGCTGCACGCTCGGCAGTGTTGCCAAGATCCCCGCTCCGGCAATCCATCTGCACTCCCCGCGCTGCCGGAGATACGCCCCGGCTGGCTGGAGAGACCCAGGAGAGCCCGCAGAGATGCTACGGGGAGATACGGCGACACGGCTCCCGGCTCTCGTCGGTCATTCTTTCCCCAGAGCCAAAAACTTGGGCAGAAGAAGGCAACCGCATCGACGGGGCTTGTCCAAAAATCCCCTGGGGGGTGTGGGGGGGTGGATGCTGCCACCCTCCCGAGCAAATGGCAGCGCGCGAGCTCCCCTGCGCCGCGCGGAGCGGCCAGCGGCGAGGGGTGGAACGAGCTCTAATTTTACACGCGCCAGTCAAGAATTTCAGCATTAAAGGTTCCCCCAGCAACAGTAACTTAGCCACATGCGAATTAACTTCGGAGCCGTGATCCACACACGGGCGTCCCTAACACAGGATTTGCCATTGGAAGGACTCGGAGGGTGGGGGGGGTGGGGTGGGGAGTGCCCCAAAACCTGCCCCGCTCCTCCGGGGCTTGGGAAACGGCGAAACGCCGAAACCGAGGCACGAGCAGCCAGGGACCGGGGTGATGGTGCCGCAAGCGACGGCGTCAAGGGAGCGTGCGCTGCAAGGGTTGCGACCCACGGGGATGCTGCGGGGTGGGAAAACACCCGACTGCTGGCAAACCCCTGCCCCGTGGGTGAGGAAGAGGTTTGGGTCCTTCATTTTCTTCTTCCCCACATCCCGTTCGAGCGGATCCGTGCTACCACCAAGGACGGAACAGGCGGCGAAGCCCGGATGATGCCTCGCTGTGCAGGAAGGCAACACCCAAGCCGGTTTTTCCCC